>NW_025228193.1:85099-104042 GCF_018294505.1 Triticum aestivum | reverse complement strand
TTTGAGCTATAAGACCCTGAAATTGAAAAGCACTACGAATGAACTCTGAAAAGGTTGAAAGTTGGC
This sequence comes from Triticum aestivum, assembly GCF_018294505.1. Classification (NCBI taxonomy): domain Eukaryota; kingdom Viridiplantae; phylum Streptophyta; class Magnoliopsida; order Poales; family Poaceae; genus Triticum; species Triticum aestivum. The sequence goes on along the minus strand of NW_025228193.1, from coordinate 103,976 downwards.
ATGGTGTCATCATTTCATCCACGTAGCATGTGCAGGAAAGTAGAGAGGCTTACGGCAAAAACGGGATGCACTTCGTGTACAAGACGGACAATCTCATTCGAAGTATCAGGGTTTCAGACGGAACTCGTCTGTTACAAAGGGATTTCATTTTCTTGAACTTATTTGAACTCCATAGTTTTTCTGTGTTCAAAATGCACCATTCAAAGCCACATCATCAATTTTCAACCCTTTCTGACTTCATTTGTTATTTTTCATGCATTTACTGATTTTTTTGAGCTATAAGACCCTGAAATTGAAAAGCACTACAAATGAACATGGATAGATAAGTGACCAAATTAATAGTAGTTCATCATCGCATTAAAACCAAAGTACATACATAGTTCAAATTGAACAACATATAGCTCTCCAGAGCATCTAGTTAAACCATAAATTGAAACTATGTTAAACCTTTCAATGCAACAACAAATGCGATCATAATCACAACTAAGGTAATAATTGATCCAACGGCATAATGATACCAAGCCTCGGTATGAATGGCATATTTTCTAATCTTTCTAATCTTCAACCGCATTGCATCCATCTTGATCTTGTGATCATCGACGACATCCGCAACATGCAACTCCAATATCATCTTCTCCTCCTCAATTTTTTTTCCTTCAAGTAATTGTTTTCTTCTTCAACTAAATTTAACCTCTCGACGGTAGGGTGGGCTGGAATTTCCGGTTCAACCACCTCCTACATAAATAAAATCTATGTCATGTTGGTCGGCATAATTGTCATAAACAATAAATGAACCAAATAGTTATAAAAAGATAATATATACCACATCCGAATCATAGACAGGACGAGGGCCGACGGGGGCGGATACCAGAACCATCGCACTATATAATAACAAGGAATAATAAAAGTAAGAAAATTAGACAAGTATCTATCTGAAGTAAGAATTTTTTTTCTTTCAGAAAGAAGATTAGAACAATAGGCTCACCACGGTGGTGTCGGCAACGAGATCGGAGCGGGCGATCGACGACGGTGAAGACGGGAACGGGACGGGACGAACCGCTAAACCTAGGAAAATCTCGGGGAAAATGGAGCTCGGAGGTCGAGTTTCGAGAGAATAAATATTAACTAGTGTGGCTCGGACATTTCATCGAACACCTCATGTGCATAGGAGGTGAGCTAGAGCACACAAATTAGCTCTCCCATCTCCGGCCAGCAAAAACAGAGCAGTGTGAAGTGCTCTGCTCGCCGGCGAGGGGGTATATATATATAGGCAACTCATTTGTCCCGGTTCGTGTTACGAACCGGGTCTAAAGGCCGTCGTTCTGTCCCGATTGGTGCCAAGAACCGGGACCAATGGTTGTGGGCCAGGAGCGAGGCCCATTGGTCCCGGTTCGTACCAAGACCCGGGACAAATGGGCCAAGACGAACCGGGACCAATGCCCACGAGGCCCCGGCCGGCCCCCTGGGCTCAAGAACCGGGACAAATGCCCCCATTGGTCCCGGTTCGTGTCAGAACCGGGACTAATGGGCTGGCCAGGCCTCAACCAAAGCCCCTTTTTCTACTAGTGTAAATTAAACAAAAAAACACAATCATACAGTAGCATAATTGTGCTAACACTCAAGAATAGAAAGCAAAAAGAAAAACTAAATTTTATTCATTGGGTTGCCTCCCAACAAGCGCTATCGTTTTACACCCTTAGCTAGGCATAATATTTCAACGATGCTCACACGGAAAATAATAATTGAAACACAAAGAGAGCATCATGAAACATGTGACAAACACATTTAAGTCTAAAATAATTCCTATGAATAGGAATTTTATAAGCACACAAATTATCAAGACAAGAAAAATCTAACATATGCAAAGAAGAGGAATAAAACATTGACGATCTCAACATAACGAGAGGTAATTTAGTAACATGAAAATTTCTACAACTATATTTTCCTCTCTCATAAAAATTACATGTGGGGTCATATTCAAACTCAACAATATAGCTATCACATAACATATTCTCTACATGATCCACATGCATGCAAAGTTGACATTCTTCCAAAATAGTGGGATTATCATCAAATAAAGTCATGACCTCTCCAAGCCCACTTTTATCAAAAATTTCATAAGACTGAACATACTCCAAAGTAGTGGGATCATTATTACCTAGAGTTGACACTCTCCCTAACCCACTTTCAATATTATCGCAAACATATTCATCATCAGGTTTAAATAAATTTTCAAGATCATAAGAAGAATCACCCCAATCATGATCATTGCAATAATTAGTGGATATATAAAAGTTAGCATCCCCAAGCTTGGAGTTTTGAATATTATTAGCACAATTGACATTAATAGAATTAATAGTAAAATCATTGCAATCATGCTTTATATTCAAGGAGCTATCATGAATCACTTCATAAATTTCTTCATCACAATTTTTAGATCCACGAACCTCAAGCAAAACATCATAAAGATAATCAAGTGCACTCAACTCACTAGCAATTGGTTCAACATAATCAGATCTTTTGAAAAGATTAGTAATTGGATGAGGTTCCATATCATTAGATTTTTAGCAAGCGAAGATGCAAGCAAATAGAAGACACATGGCAATACAAGCAAACATGAGATCTGACGAGAAAATGGCGAACGAAAAAGAGGACGAATAAAACGACAAATTTTTTGAAGTGGGGGAGAGGAAAATGAGAGGCAAATGGCAAATAATGTAAATTGCGAGGAGATGAAATTTGTGATTAGGAACCTGGTTATGATGAAGATCCTCCCCTGCAACGGCGCCAGAAAGTTCCTCTGATGTCGCTTGAAGCTACGTCGGTTTTTTCGCCAAAGAGGAAGGGATGATGCAGTACAGCGACGGTAGGTATTTCCCTCAGTGATGAAACTAAGGTTATCGAACCAGTAGGAGAACCAAGCAATCACAACGCAAACAGCACCTGCGCACAGATAACAAATCCTCGCAACCCGACGTGTTAAGGGGGTTGGCAATCCCTTCCGGGGCACGGCGCCTCAAGATAGGCAAAATAACGTGAAGTAAATTATGGTAGATTGATAGATCGAACACTAAATAAAATAAATAGAAATAAAACTCAGCAAAGTATTTTTGTATTTTTGGTTTAATAGATCCGAATAAAAATAGCAAATAAAATAGATCGCAAAGCAAATATATGAGAAAGAAGACCCGGGTGCCGTAGGTTTCACTAGTGGCTTCTCTCGAGAAAAATAGCAAACGGTGGGTAAACAAATTACTGTTGGACAATTGGTAGAACCTCAAATAATTATGACGATATCCAGGCAATGATCACTACATAGGCATCACGTCCAAGATTAGTAGACTGACTCCTGCCTGCATCTACTACTATTACTCCACACATCGACCGCTATCCAGCATGCATCTAGTGTATTAAGTTCATGGAGAAACGGAGTAATGCATTAAGAAAGATGACATGATGTAGACAAGATCCATTTATCTATTGCGGCAGATATTATATCTGTCTTTTTATCCTTAGTAGCAACGATACATACGTGTCGGTTCCCTTTCTATCACTGGGATGAAACATCGTAAGATCGAACCCACTACCGGGCACCTCTTCCCATTACAAGATAAATAGATCAAGTTGGCCAAACAAAACCCAAATATCGGAGAAGAAATACGAGGCTATAAAAGATCATGCATATAAGAGATCAAAGAAACTCAAATAACTTTCATGGATATAAAAAGATATGACTGATCATAAACTCAAAGTTCATCAGATCCCAACAAACACACCGCAAAAAGAGTTACATCATATGGATCTCCAAGAGACCACTGTATTGAGAATTCAGCGAGAGAGAGAAAAAAGTCATCTAGCTACTAACTACGGACCCGAAGGTCTACAAAGAACTACTCACGCATCATCGGAGAGGCACCAATGGAAGTGGTGAACCTCTCCGTGATGGTGTCCAGATTGGACCTGGTGTTTCTGGACTCTGCGGCGGTTGGATGAATATTTCGTCGACGCTTCTAGGGTTCTTGTATTTTTGGGGTATTTATAGAGCAAAGAGGCGGTCTAGGAGGGTACCCGGGGTGGGCACAACCCCCCGGGGCGCGCCTGGGCCTCCTGGCGCGCCCTTGTGGGTTGTGCCCTCCTCGGGCCTCCCCCCAGGTGCAACCAGGGCCCAATATCTTCCTTCTAGTCCAAAAAAAAGATCCGTGAAGTTTCGTTGCATTTGGACTCCGTCTCATATTGATTTCCTGCGATGTAAAAAACATACAAAAAACAGCAACTAGCACTTGACACTATGTCAATAGGTTAGTACCAAAAAATGATATAAAATGACTATATAATGATTATAAAAACATCCAAGATTGATAATAAAACATAATGGAACAATCAAAATTATAGATACGTTGGAGACGTATCAACCATGTCACCCGCGAAACGGTGACCAGAGGATCCCCCTCACCGCTACTCCGAGCGCACCCCACCACCGGAATGCGCCGCCAGCCCTCCCACAGCACAGACATGACCCACACCACCCCCAGGGAGGCCCATACATGGTCTAGCCTGCAAAGGTGCCGCGCCACCCTGGGCCAGCGCTGTGCCTCCACGCATGGACTTCGGCCTGTGCCGAGCTCTACTGCGCCAAGGAGAGAGAAGACCCCACCTCCACCAGCACCAACCGGGCTTTGCCCAGTGGCGCAGGCCGGCAGCGGCGAGGGGAGTTTGGTTTTGCTATTTATCAGGTACCTAAAATTTTATCTCGCGTCAGTCACTTTCCTTCTTCCTTCTTTTCTTCCTTCCTTTATGCCGGACCTCACCGGAGAAGACAACCCTGCTATAGGGGAAGCCATGGCTCCATTATGTATCTTAGGGGGGAGCGATGGCCCCCTTATCTACCTTAGGGGGTGCAGGGGATCGCCGGAGATGTCTTCCGGTGCGGCAGGGTTTAGAGGAATGGCTGGAGCGGCGCCCAGCATGTCGGTGGGGTGAGGTGGAGTGGAGGGAGGGGCAGCGAGGCAGCGCTAGCCGCTGGCCTCAAGGGGCGGAGGTAAGCAGTTAGGCTGGGTTGGCCAGCAGTTGCGCGAGGAAGAAGAGGCTGACGTAGAAGATGAATAGTGCCATGATATGTTCTCGACCGTTAGATGAAGATCTAAAGGCCCTGGTAGAAAGTGACTAATGGACTTTTCTTTTCACGCACCTGACTTATAGTCGGTCCCTTACAAGTGCAGCATTAAGCATCAAGCCCTTAGAGCCGATCCCCTATTTCCGGTTGGAGGATAAATCCATGTTTTTTCCATTTAACATGCACCTAACAAACCCTTAAATGCAATATAGGGAAAAATTACTTCGCGGCCGCCTCGACCTTTAAATATACTCGACAACAAACCGTTGAAGTCAAAATCCCCCACTCCCCACCGCTCCACCATTTCCACTTCGCCGCCTCGCGAGCCGTTCGATTATACAACGCAAGCCGTACGTTATTCTTCTCTAATTTTCTGTAACAATGCTCTCGTTGCGGAATCTTTTCTTCTCTAACTTTCTGCAACAAGAGCCTTGTTACAAAAGTGTCTACTCTAATTTTCTGCAACAAGGCCTCTGTTGCAAAATATTCTCCTTTTTAATTTACTGCAACAAGACCCTTGTTGCAAATCTTTTTCTTCTCTATTTTTCTGCAACAAGACTCTTGATGCAAAACGTCTTCTCTTATTTTTCTGTAACAAGACTCTTGTTGCAAAACCTTCATTGCAATAGGATCCAACATCTCTAGCTTCTTCTATGTACTCCTGCAACAAGACTGCTATTGCGAAAACTTGCAAGAACACCGATGGCTGCAACGGAGAGAGCACCCCGTGGTCTCTGCATCACCCCATTTTTTGTTGCGGTATGCCTTTTCGAAACAGGTGCTTAGTTGCGAGAACTGCAGTACAGAGAGCTTTGCATGGTGAGATGAGATTCAACGTATGGATAGAAGAGATAAAAATATGCTGCCATTTCATTAGATAGGGATGGAGGAGAGAAACTCTGCGCTGGTCCATCGAGACGTGTCAAGCGTGGAACGTGGTGGATGTGAGAGGAAAGATCGGTCGGTTGACCACTAGCTTTTTCCACAAACAAGACAAATTTAATTCCAACGCGGCTATCACAGCGACAACTAACGGCTCCGTGCCAGTGCTAGCTATAAGCCGAGTACTCGATAAATTACATGGGGCTTAACAGTGCACAAACTATGTGTAGTGCAAAATGATTAGAGTAGTGAGTTGGACTTATAACTCCTTGTTGCATTTAGTTTCTTTCCCTCTATTTCTCACCCATTCTGTCTCTAGGCTAGATTTCATCGCCCTTTCGATCCAAGGATTAAAGCAATCACACCTGACAACCGTCACTCCTCCCCGTGACGCCATCACAATACAACAAATCAGACAGCCGGGCGCCGGCACATGCCTCCGGGTCCCCTGTGTGCATGTGCTTTTGTATTGTAATTGGCAGAGATTATATCGTGTGTCTACCCCCACGTATACATAAGAGGCCTATGAGACAAGTGTCGGAAACTGCCCGGGCCCGTGGATGGTCGCATCGCCGAAAACCACTCAAACGAGAGTCCAGAGACCGCACCGGCCTACGTGGGTCCTAGACATATCTATGAAAGGGCGGTGTGATGTCTAAATACCTTGATGTGGCCCGTTCTTCCGAAACCAAACAGCCACGCAGGAAGGTTCAGGACATCGGGTGCTCGCCTCCCCCCCCCATATCGAGCGAGCAGAAGAGAGTCATGTGATCGCATGCGCTTAAACCTGGTCCGACATAGGACGATACCCGTCGAACTCGCCACACTACATGACGAAGCAGAGGAGCCCCGCTGCCGCTGTCCACCAGAGGGGGCTTTGCCCGCCGGCATGCCCCGGCGATGGCAAAGGGAAGAGGAGGAGGGTGGGGTTGATGGGCCACGACTAGGTTTTCGCCTCCTGTGTCGCTCCCTATTGAAAATGGTCCGGTCCTCGCCAACAACTCCTTTCATAATGAATCTACCCGTGTTGATTTGGTATTGTAAATGTTAATATATATTTTCTATAAGTTTGGTCAAAGTAGAGATACTTTGACTTCAAACAATATTTATATAATTATATACGGACTGAAAAGGACTGGAGTCTGAGGGAATACATGCACTAATCGATGCGTGGTACAAAGTGAACAGAACGACATCGCAGTGCAATGGTGGAGATTGTCTCTACTCATGGACGTCGAAAGCTACCATTGCTGTTGGCTTTCGATGTTGCCAAGTTTTCAAGCAAATATTATTTCTCTCCCAAATTAGTGCCGTGTAAGAGATAGATGAGCTACAAAGCGGGGGGAAATCCTTTTTCTTATGAGATAGATGACCATACCAAAAAAAAAACATGGGTACATCCGCGGGGCAGTGCGGTGGAACGACCGTGGTTCTGTCAACGGGACAAGGAATTGTAAGAACATACAGAGATCGGCCGCCCTTTATTTTTTGAAGCTAAACGCACTTCGGCACTTTATTCAACAGTTGTTAGCATGTCTGACTAAACAACCTCAGTCAGCCAGGCCGTTATTACATCAAAAATTACAGAATGTGTAACAATTTCTAAAGCCTCCTTCGCTAACCAGTGAGCCACCTAATTTGACTGACGGCCAGAGATCCTGAGCTTGAATCCCTGAAGAAGATTACTAACTTCCTCTATCTCCCGTCCCTCAAAAAAAAAAATTTCCTCCATCTCCCGTAAGGTATGAAAGCCGGTAGATTTCTGGGATGAGATCCACATACTTTGAATCTCCCGACAATCTGTTTCCACTAGCACACTTTGCCATCCCATATCACGTGCTAGGATCATCGCATCCTGGCAAGCCAGCAACTCAATCGACAAGGGATCAGTGACTCCATCATATTGCATGCATGTCGCTTGAATGAAAATCCCTTGGTCATCTCTGGTAAATGGCAATGATACCCGCACCGCCCCTGCCCCGCTCGGATTCGATGGCTCGAGATCGGCCACCCTAGGTGTGCAGCGAAGGCTGAATCAATCAGTGTCATCTAATTCTTAGATTAATTTTACCCAATCAATCTATTGGACAAATATACCCTTTTGCAGTTCCCTAAAGGATTTTGCAGTTTTTTAGTGAGATTTTTTTACACAGCTCACATACACAAGCATATACTCGGCCCAATAAACACATACACCCTACCTCTATGAGCACCTCCTAAAGACAGAGCCGACACATCATTTTAAGATTGATGACGTCGTCACAGACGCCTTCATAGTTGACGGGAACGTCTCCTCCCACAGAACGCATATCACTGGAAGGTTTGAAATAAATCCAGGAAAATGCCAATGTCAACTCTGGGACCTGAACTCTGATGTGCTGGGGGTACAACAGTGCTTCTAACCATCCAACCACAGGTTATTCGCGAGTAATATAATAGATGTATAGAAAATGTGATGTAATCTTTTCGGGAACGAAAACAACGACATGCATCAGCTTTTATTCCATATATAAGAACAAGGTTACACGCATTACAGAATCTTCATGTATGTTGTACAAAATAGCATGTACATATTTCATAAATTCACATTTTTTTTATAAGAACACATATCCATGATATTTAGATAGAGTTGCTACTTGCTAGACACATATCAAGTCTTCCTTTCGATGACCTGGAGCTTGACACCATGCTTGAAGTTGACCAAGATGGAATACTGGAACTGCAGCGGGAATTCCATGTTGGGCGAGTGCCTGAAGACGTGGTGGCGGTAGAGGTGGAGGATGACGAGCTTGAGCTGCTGGAATGCGAACTTCTGCCCAATGCATGCCCGGGGTCCAATACCAAAGGGAATGAATGCATAGGGATGCCTTCGCTTGCATTCCTCGCTCTCAGGGTCAAACCGCTCAGGCCAAAACACGTCGGGGTCTGGGAACTGCTTTGGGTCTTTTGCTAGTACGCCGGGTGCTAGCCACACCCAAGTACCCTGAATATCACCCCAATTGTTTTTACTCTTTGTTAAACAAATAACTTGGTGCAACAATATTCGACAAATAGGCTTGCTTTGTTATGGGAGGAATGATAGTTGAAACAATTAGGGCCTGATGTTTACGGGTTGGTAACGTAGGAAGCACAAGGCACTAACCTTAGGAAGGACATAGCCTCCAATCTGGACATCCTCGGATGCCTCCCTAGCAATCAGCGGGGACACAGTGTAGAATCTCATCGTCTCTTTCAAAACCTATATATCATACAAAAAAACTCTCAAAGAAGAAACTAATTAACGAACGAAAACAAGTCACATTTAGATGCCCGACAAATAAGCAGGCAACTAGTTGCATATATAGTTTTGAGATCGAATCGTATGAGAAGTAATATTTAGTTTTGAGCACTTGACTCATGTTCTGAATCCAACTAACCTGCTCCATGTAAGGGAATTTGGTCTGGATGTCCTCAACATTGGGTACCACATCTTTGGGCCCAAAAGCGTCGATCTCCTTGAGTAGCTTCTCCTCTACCTCGGGGTACATCGCCACAAGGTACACCAGGCTTGACAGCGTGAAGGACATGGTCACCGACCCTGCAAGTAAGTGCTCGTATGTAAGTGCGCTCACGTAATCTTGCGTCAACAACTTCCTCATTGCGTCTGTGCTCTCGCTTGCATTAAGCATCACAGACAGGAAGTTCTTCTCCCCCCTGTCAGCTTGTGCCGCCCGCTCAGCCACAATGTTGTCCAGTAGCCCACTCATGGCCAAGTTGGTCTCTTCCATCCGGCGGTCTTTTGAGCCCGGCACACGCAGCAGGAGCTGCCTCACAGGTTCCTGTAGCAACGGCACGAGCATGCCAAGGATGATGGACACGGAGCCTGAGAGGTCCATCTTGAGGGACGTCGTGGCGTAGAAGTGCTTTTTGATGAAATCTGTTGTCATGTCGACAGTCTCAGCACAATCGACATGGTGTTTCGGTGGTGGAGAGGTGGTGCCTTTGGTGAGGCCGAAGTCCACACCGAAGGCGACCTGACCAATAGTGTCGCTGAAGAGCTTTAACGAGAGGTCGGAGAAGGTGATCTCCTCGCCATGCCGGAGGAGGCGCCCCGCCCGTTCAATGTACGGTTGGAAGGAAGGGATGAGGCTTGCCACGTGCGACGGCTGGTAGATGGAGATGATGACATTTCTCATGGATTGCCATCTCGAGTCCCTGCGGAGACAGTGATATGCTTGTGATTTAAAACAAGCTCTAGCTAGATATGTACTGAGTATTAATTTTTTACAAATTGGTATGGAACATTCTACTAAAACAGTCGACCTACATGACCCAGTTCTATAGTTTGTTGTTTGCATTAAATAACAATATAGTTTGTATTGTTGTGTTGCTTCACTTCTTGGTGCGGCACAGTTTACATCTAATTAATAGAGCGTATACAATGAATGAAAATGCATAATAATCCTCAAGTCATCAAGAGATGATAGTGAAAGCATGTTAGATGATAGATTATTCTTGGTGTTACCTGTAGCAGTACTAATGTTTGCATTCCTATACTAGATTCGTGGTTGAATGATGTTTCTAAACGTACTCTTGTCGTGGAGTATTACGCATAGTTTGGTACGTAGTTAAATTGAAGACCTACAAACTTGTGCCCGACTTATAAACCGAATGAATACTTACTGAAAGTCTCTTCTGCTCGTGATGAACAGTAAAATTAGAAGAAAAAAATCTGAAACTTTTCATGGCAAACTTTGAAAAAAATTGAGTGCTTGCAAATTTTATCATGGAATGGCAAAAAACGAAAAAAAAAATCAGCACTCCAAAATGCTTTCGAAAATATCATTTTTGGAGCATAAATTATTTTAACGATTTCCGCGGATATCATTTCATGATGAAACTTTGGAAGCACTCAACACATTTGACTTCATGAAATCTCTAAAGGCGTACATGTTTTAACTCCCACCGTTGATTCAGTCAAGGATATATACGGAAGAAGATAAAGTAATAAAGGTGCACACATCCAACCTCGTAAAGAAGAGGCCTTTGTTGTGAATAGGCGAGCTGCGAATAGGACTAGGGACGCTTCTGTTGGGGATGCTCTTGAACTTCTGGATTCCCACCTCTCTGCACAGCTCGGGGTCTGCAATCATAACTAGCGGCTGTCTACCCATGTGAAACCTGAGAAAATGACACAAATACACATGTTAAGGCACCATTTTTTTCGCCTGCATGGTGGAATTAATTAGCACGGGCAAACTCACCTGTAGATGGGCCCGAATCTCTCTCTGAGGACCGTGAACACCGCCGGGCCGTGCTTGGCGAGCAACGGCAGGTGGCCGATCAGCGGGTAAGCCATCGGACCGGGGACCCTACGTACGCGCCATGAAGGTGCGTAGAAATATATGGCGAATACGCCAGCAGCCAAGGTCGCCACGGTGACCGAAATTGCTAAGAACGGCGGCGGCGGCTCCATCTGATGACTCCGGAGTAGCGCTCCAGCCCCGTCCATCATTCTGCCTGCTCTATGACTACCTTACCCAACAATTAGCCGTGGCTTTCTCGGGGCAGATGGCCATCGCAAGATATATACACACAGGACGCTGATGCAATCGCTATCTGTCGTGTACTTGCTTCCGATTGTTCGTTTTGTATACTTTTGCCTCCCAAATTGGACTTATATGTGATCATCGTCGAAAGTGACTCTGTACACTGTAATACCAAATGTGACGTGGTAAATAAATAAAATCATACCGAATGCGACAAAGGGCTGGCTAAGCATTCTCAAGAGAATCTTGAGGAAGCAAACACCTAGTGTTCCAAACTCCTCCCTTGTCACTGAGTTTGATTAGATGCCGCAGCTCAAAGATGCTTTATGCTAGGTACCTGTCGTATAGCACTAGCATATAACTATTTTCAATGGATATATTTGTATACAAATTAAGTCAGAGCATCGTATGCATCATTGATGATAAAAATCACGGTCATTAGTCCAGAATCTCGTAATTAGCAACAAAGCAGAACAAACCAAATGATGAAACCAATTAGAGCATCCCAAGCCGGACCCCCTATTTTCTTCATCAATGTGTGAAACATCCGTACAGTCAAAGAAAAAAGACCCAACCAGACCCCTCACTTACTCCCTAAACGACCGGACTGGCCGACACTCCTCAAACTGAGACCATATAGTACTTAATGCGACAAACCTCTGGCTAAGCATTCCCAAGAGAATCTTGAGGAAGCAAACACCTAGTATTCCAAACTCCCCCCCTTTGACTAAGTTTGATTAGATGCCGGTGTTCGCAGCTCAAAGATGCTTTATGCTAGGTACCTGTCGTATAGCACTAGCCTATAACTATTTCCAACGGATATTTGTACACAAATTAAGTCAGAGCATCGTATACATCATTGATGATAACAATCACCGTCATTAGTCCACAATCTCGTAATTAGCAACGAAGTAGAAGAAACCAAATGATGAAACCAATTAGAGCATGCAAAGCTGGACCCCCTATTTTCTTCATCAATGTGTGAAACATCCGTCCGGTCAAAGAAAAAAGACCCAACCAGACCCCTCACTTACTCCCTAAACGACCGGATTGACCGACACTCCTCAAACTGAGACCATATAGTACTGAATGCGACAAAGCGCTGGCTAAGCATTCCCAAGAGAATCTTGAGGAAGCAAACACCTAGTATTCCAAACTCCCCCTTGTGACTGAGTTTGATTAGATGCCGGTGTTCACAGCTCAAAGATGCTTTATGCTAGGTACCTGTCGTATAGCACTAGCATATAACTATTTCCAAGGGATATTTGTATACAAATTGAGTCAGAGCAAAGTATACATCATTGATGATAACAATCACCGGCATTAGTCCACAATCTCGTAATTAGCAATGAAGTAGAACAAACCAAATGATGAAACCAATTAGAGCATCCAAAGCCGGACCCCCTATTTTCTTCATCAATGTGTGAAACGTCTGCCCGGTCAAAAAGAAGACCCAGCTTCCTCCCTAAATGACTCGGCTGATCGACACTCCTCGAACTGAGACCATACTGCAGAACCGGGCTTTAGCGCCGGTTCGTAAGGGCCTTTAGTGCCGGTAAAGAGTGGAGACTAAAGCCCCCCCCCCTTACTACCGGTTCGGCACGAACCGGCGCTAAAGTTCCACCACGTGGCACGAGCCAGGCCCGGGTGCTGGTAGACCATTAGTACTGGTTGGTAACACCAACCGGTACTAAATGTTTGGGGGGGTTGGTTTTATTTTTTATTTTTCCATTAATTTTGTGTTTTCCATTTAATTGTTTTTTGTTTGCTGGTATTTTACGATACTACATATTGTACACGTTATGCATATATATAAATAGATTTTCTCGTAGAACCGCATATATATATCTCGAATGATGTATACGATGATTATTCACACCGGAGAAAATCATCGTATATATATATCATCGAATATCTCAAAGGAGAAAATCGTATATATATATCATCGAATGTCTCACAACCACCATTAATTATTCACACATACACATGTATATATATATATATATATATATATATATATATATATATATATATATATATAATTTCTCCTACATGTTGCCCTGGTGCCTTCGAAGCACGATGACAAGGGGCTCATGGAGGCGGTAGCGGGTAACAGTATTCTCCTTTGGGATCTATGACCTGGTCGAGCAAAAATCCCGCTATTTCCTCTTGAAGTGCTAGTATGCGCTCCGTTGGTAGGAGCTGCTTCCGCACCTCTCTGAACTGTTAAGAAGGAGATCAATATGCATGTGTATTAGTTGTGTGACTAAATATCGATAATGGTGTAAAAATTTATGAATAGTGTTCTGACAAACGTATCCAGTCATGTCTTTGAGATATGCTCCTTTCGGACGCCATCATGCGAATGTTCTTGCAAACGTAGTATGCACACAGATCAGTCTCCGACGCCTGCTTCAGGGCCTTTACGAGAATGGAATTGAATCAGATAATGATTAATCAAGTATGATAATTAATTAACGGTATTGAAACAAGAATTAAAGAGATGGTAGCTAGCTAGTTAGTACTACTTAATTACTTACCTTGGGTCGATACCAAAACAGCTTTTTAGCCCATTTGCCTGGAGTCACCTTGATGAACTTTTCCCAAGCCCCGCCTACCGGCAAAGAAAATTAATAAAGGAGTTATTAAATAGTTCATATCAGGAAATGACGAACTAAATAGGTCGAGTTATAGTTAATAATGATTAAAATTACCTGTTGACTATCCCATACAAGATGGTGTAGTCACTATCTTTTTTAAGTAGTGAGTCCAGTACTTCAACTTTTCCTTCTTCAACTTTAATGTCTAACAAGATCCAGTGGAAACTACATGCGCACACGTTTGCATGTTTTAATTAAGCGGGCATGTGCACAGAATTTGTAGTACAAGACAGTGTGACTCACAGGAAGTTGTAAGGAAGTAGTATATCTTCATTGGTATTGAGGCGCTTGAAGAACTCTAGCATGCTTTCCTGTAAACTTGCTCGACAACTTGGAATATTCCATGTGTGCTCATTAACGGTATTTGGGTCAATGAACCCAATGCCATAGCGTCCAGATTTTTTCATTTCATACATCTTCATCATGCATAATACCACAGAAAAGAATATAGTGAGGATAATTACAGGTAATGATTGATCAAAATGATCACTACAGCTAGCTTGAGACTTAAATTACAGAAAGAAATCACTTACAGACAATACCAACTGACGATAGATTTGTGGAGTGCGTCTTGATTGTATAACTGAAATAGTTCTGAATACTCAACGGACACAGCTTTCTCATGGAAGTAATGCTCCTCCTTGACATTCACCATGAGGGACTCTCGATTGGAAATCTTGGTAATGTTCATGTACCATTGATGCAATTCATACATTCTCGTTGGGAGGTTCTTGACCTCGTCCGGCTCGACCAAAGGTTGGCCCCGGACATATTTCCGTTTTATTTCCTCCTCTCTAAGCGGAGACAATGGCTCGATATCGAGGAGTTGTCCAATAGTGATCTTGAGCATTTCAGCCTGCATTATATGCTCCTCGGTTATTACCACATTGCCCAGCTGGGGAACGTAAACGGTTTGCCCACAATAATATTGGGCGCGCGTACTCTCATGTGTTGTTGGCACAACAAGCGGGGGGATCGATTGTGCCGCCTGTTCTCCCAGCTGGGGAACGGTTTTCCCGCATTTTTTGACAGCTGCTTGTTGGCACGAGCTCGAGCTCGCTTCTTTATGTAGTCGCGCTCGATGTGCCTTCCTGATTTGGCGCTCATAGTCATCGTCAACAAG
Organism: Triticum aestivum; assembly: GCF_018294505.1. Classification (NCBI taxonomy): domain Eukaryota; kingdom Viridiplantae; phylum Streptophyta; class Magnoliopsida; order Poales; family Poaceae; genus Triticum; species Triticum aestivum. The sequence continues at coordinate 88,670 of NW_025228193.1, read as the reverse complement.
CTTGGGAGCTGGTGGTCTAGCCATACAAATGAAGTGGTCAATCTTTTCCTCGGGCACTTTCTCCCTCGGCGGCGGTGCCGGTTTCGGTCCAAAATGGGCGTCCACTTGGGCCTTCACTATGGCTTTGTTTTGCTCCTCGGTCATGTCGTAAGGCCTCTGAGAAAGAGGACCGAGGCTTGGACCATATTTATATCGCTTGTCTCCGCCTGTACCTCCTGTACTACCTCGACTCGTACCGCTACGCACCATAGCTGCGGCGTGTCTCTTCTGCGATTGCTGAGGCGACGGAGACGGCTGACGTGGCTGAGTTGGAGCAGGAGTCTGCTCACGCATTGGTGGACTTGGAGGAGCGGGAGTCTGCTGACACGGTGGCGGACTTCGAGGAGGAGTTTGCTCACGCGTTCGTGGACTTGGAGGAGCGGGAGTCTGCTGATACAGTGGCAGACTTCGAGGAGGAGTCGGCTCACGCGTTTGTGGACTTGGAGGAGCGGGAGTCTGCTGACTCGGTGGCGGACTTCCAGGAGGAGTCGGCAGACGCGGTGTCGGTGGCCTTCGAAACATGATGCAATCCTTTCTCCATAGGATGATACGATGTATGGCCTCTCCCAGTGTGTGTTCATTGTCACCTTCAGGAATCTCAAGCTGTAGCCCCGAATATTGGTCCACCACTTCATCAACCAAGACACGAGCATAGCCCGCTGGAATCGTGTTGCAATGGAAGGTTGCTTCGGGGGGATTTGTAAAAGCAACGGCGTCCGCCACCTTCATGGATATGTTCTCCATCCAGGAGTGTAGCTCACAGTTAGTGTTCTCTATGATGTCATCCACAGGGTATGTATCTAGCAGTGCGTCGCCCGGGGCGGAACCAACGCTGCTTCTCGGCATGGATGGGACGGTGCTATCCAATGCTGGACGATCATCCGCTTGCTGCTGCCGCTGCTGAGACCCCCTTTCCTGGCTAACTGAGTCGATCTGCTGCTGCTGCTGCTGCTGGAATTTGAGTGCCAAGTCTGCGTGCCTTGCTTCTAGGCCTTGAAGACGTTCTGTGTCCTGCTTCCTCTGCTCCTCCTCCAGCTTCCTCTTCTTCTCCTCCTCCATCTTCTTTCTTGCACAGCTCCTGTAGTCGTCATTCCATTCTGAAAAGCCCTCATACCAGGGAATAACGCCCTTGCCTCGTGTTCTTCCTGGGTGTTCAGGATTTCCCAGGGCGCGCGTAAGCTCGTTGTTCTCTCTGTTGGGCGTGAACACCCCCTTTCGAGCATCTTCTATTGCGTCAAGTAACTTTTGTTCGGCTCCTTTTAGACTTGCCTTCTTCGAAACCAGGCCTGTCTTCGGGTCCAACGCCCCCCCATGCGCATAGAACCAAGTTCTGCACCTGGGGGGCCAGCTCCTAGTAACCGGAGTGACCCCTGCATCCTCCATCTCTTGCTCAGACTTATCCCACTTAGGCATTGCCACCACGTAGCCACCTGGCCCTAGCCTATGGAACTGCGTCTTTTTTGCGGCATTGGCCTTGTTTTTTCTCGATCGTTCCTTAGATAATTCAGATTCCTTGAATTTCACGAAAGCGGGCCAGTGTTCTCTTTGCTTCTCCAGTGTTCCCTTGAATTCTGGAGTCTTCCTTTCTGCAGCGAGGTAGTTGGTCCATACAGTTTTCTTGTGGGTGTTGAATGCAACTGCCATCTTCTTAAGAGCAGCGTCCTTGACTTTCTGCACATCTGCATCAGTGAAATAATCTGGTAGGGTTAAATGTTCCATCAGAGATTCCCAAAGCTTTTGTTTTCCTCTGTCGTCGACCCAAGTAACATCTGGACGTTTAGTTTTTGGCTCTTTCCATTCTTGAATGGAGATCGGGAGTTGGTCCTTCACAAGAACTCCGCACTGACGAACGAACTTGTTCGCAATGTTCTTAGGTGTGAGGGGTGCGCCACTAGCTTTGATGGAATCGATGTTGTACTTTACTCCCTCCTTCAACTTTTTTCCCGGGCCTCGCTTTGTCCTGCTGTCTGTAGAAGCAGATTTACTCAATCCGGAGGGCTGAAAGAAGAAAGATCGATTCGTTAATATATCTTCAAATAAAAAAAACATGTGATGATCACTAGATGCCTGCTTATATAAATATACCTCGCCGGTAGTCTTTGTTATTTCAAGATCAACATTGTATTCGTCATCATAATCATTGTCTGCGTCATCATAATCATAGTTCATGACTTCATCAGCTCGGTCGTCGAGATCGAATATCTTATCATCACCCTCCCCGGTATTGTTCAGATATTGGGAGCCGTCATCTGCTTCATTCTGATCATCTGGCCTGTTAGGGCTGCGTATGACCTCGAAGACGGCCTCTTCTCCCTCTCTGCCGGTATTGTCCGCCATAACTTTTATTTAACTAATACAGAAGAAATATAAAACAATTTAGTATTCAAATTAAAATGCATGGATGTAATCAATAAGGAAAAACTGAATCATATAGTACATAATATGCATCGTCTCGAATAATATATAATCTCGAATACATCATCTCGAATAATATATAATCTCGAATACATCGTCTTGAATAATATATAATCTCGAGTACATCGTCTCTAATAATATATATCGAATACATCACTGGCTAGGTAGCTAATAAAGATCGAATACTACAGAAGAATCTAGGCTACTCGCGGTTCCTGAGGCGCGGGCGGTGGACACCCAAAGAGACGGAACCATCACAGGATCATATCTCCGTTCATCTGCCCAAAGAACCTGCCAGGTATTAGCGAACCTGACGTCCATAGCAGCCAAGTAGCGATGGACGTGCTCGTCCTCCTCCCTGACACGGCGACGCACCACCTCCGGCGGGGCCGGCTCCGTCTGCACCGAATGTGGTCCACGCGAACGCCACCAAAGGAGATCAGGGTCGACGACGGGACTCGGGGTCGGGTTCCTCACCAAGCGGCGCGCCCCTGAAGGTAGCACCTCCCAGTGCCAGCCCGGCGGAGCCCAGTCCCGGACATGGGTCCTCTGAAGCAGGACGTCGTCGCGAACGGGTCAACGGCGAGGATGCGGGCCGGACATCGTCGAGAACAAATAGTATATGCCCGCAAAAAGTAACATTTTTTAAATGATTGGATTGTGACTTATATGCAAATTCTAAATTTCTATAACTTAAATTATAAGAAACTAAAAACTAACATTTCTATAACAATTCTATAACAATTTGAAATTAATCTAATTCATCTAGCTAAAACTAACATTTCTATATACTATTTGACATTAATCTAATCTACTTAATTAATTCATCTAAAACATTTGTATAAAAAACAGAAAAAACTAAAAACAGAATCGTGTGTGTGTGTGTGTGTGCGCACGCGTGTGTGTGTGTGCACGCGCGCGCGTGCGCGTGTGCACCTACGGCGCCGGAGGCGCGGCGGCTTCAATTGGAGGGAGGAGAGGGGCCGGGGAGAGCGGCTCACAGCGCGGGCGACGGCGACGGCGATGGCGAGGCGACGGCACGGCGAGGCAACGGGACGGCGAGGCGACCGGACGGCGAGGCAGAGGGGACGGCGACGGGGGCGGCGGCGGCGGCGAC
>NW_025228193.1:72461-84629 GCF_018294505.1 Triticum aestivum | reverse complement strand
GACGGACGGCGATGGGGACAGCGACGGGGGCGGCGACAAGGGGCGGCGACTGGGGCGGCGACGAGGGGCGGCGGCGACGGGGCAGAGGAGAAGAAGCAGAGGGAGAACGAACTGACGAAATTTTTTTGAAGTGTTTTCTTATATAGAGCCCCCCTTTAGTACCGGTTGGAGGCTCCAACCGGTACTAAAGGACTATTTTGGCCAGGCCAAGCGGCGGGAAGGGCAGGCCTTTAGTACCGGGTGGTGGCTCCAACCGGTACTAAAGACCCCCCCCCTTTAGTACCGGTTGGAGCCATGACCCGGTACTAAAGGGGGTGCGCTGCCAGGCGAGGGGCGCAGAAGTTTAGTCCCACCTCGCTAGTTGAGGAGCGCCAAGACCAGTTTATAAGCCCCGGCGCGGGCACTGCATTGAGCTCCTCTCAAAAGCAGGTCTTCTGGGCCTACCTCTCCTACTCTGCCTGTGGGCCTACTGGGCTTGCGGGCCTGCATCCTGGCCCAACTACAGGTAGGGTTTCTAGTCATATGCAGGTCGCTCTGGCCAGTAGGTTGGCTATTTTATTTTCTTATTTTTTTGGTTTATTTATTTTTGAGTTGTTTTTTTGCTGTATTTAGAGTTTATTTGTGAATATTTTTGCTTTAGGTACAAAAAATTACAAACTTTCTGTTAGTGCCGGTAGTTTTCAAATTTTAATAGTTTAAATTTTGAATTATTTGAAATTTGTGTGAATAACTTAACTTTGAAAATTGAATTTTTAGTGATTCTTTTTTCTTATGTTTAATATTAGTGTGTTTTATCATTATATTCAATTTGGTAATGCTTAGGTTATTTAAAAAATGAAATGCTTTTGTAACAGATGAGTTTTCGTCCGAAACCCTGATACTTCGAAAGAGATTGTCCATTTTGTACACGAAGTGCATCCAGTTTTTGCGGTAACCCTCTCTACTTTTTTGCACATGCTATATGGGTGAAATTATGATACCATGCCAACTTTCAACCTTTTCTGAGTTCATTTGAAATGCTTTTCAATTTCAGGATCATTTAGCTGAAAAAAATCAGTAAATGCATGAAAGAATTTGTTTGCACATAACATTTCTTCGCGCTTCAAATGCCAAAACACATAACTACCCTAACTATTACGGAGATTCCCTCCTGGGTGTGAAACACAGAAGAAAGTGGTGATAGTGAAGCCGATCACATCCCAGATCTTTGGGTGTGAAACTTTTTCTTCGCGTGTGTCCCTTTGCGCCGTAGCCATGGAAAATCTTCATCATTTAACTGGATGCTCGGGTCAGTATTCACTGTGAATGAAGCAATTTCATCAAACTTTTCATAATCTTCTGACATGTCTATCTTGTCATCCACTCCCACGATGTTTCTCTTCCCAGAAAGAACTATGTGGCGCTTTGGCTCATCGTATGATGCATTCGCTTCCTTATCTTTTCTTTTTCTCGGCTTGGTAGACATGTACTTCACATAGAAAATCTGTGTCACATCATTGGCTAGGACGAATGGTTCGTCTGCATACGCAAGATTGTTGAGATCCACTGTTGTCATTCCGTACTGCGGGTCTTCCGTTACCCCGCCTCGTGTCATATCGACCCATTTGCACCAAAACAAAGGGACCTTCAAACCACGTCCATAGTCAAGTTCCCATATGTCCTCTATGTAACCATAATATGTTTCCTTTCCCGTCTTGGTTGTTGCATCAAAGCGGACACCACTGTTTTGGTTGGTGCTCTTCTTATCTTGGGCGATCGTGTAAAATGTATTATCATTTATCTCGTACCCTTTGAAAGTCATTATATTCGAAGATGGTAACTGGGACAGCGAGTACAGGTCATCTTCAATAGAGGCGTCATGCATGGTACGTGTCTACAACCAGCCAGCGAAACTCCTGGTTTGTTCACGTGTAATCCAGTCATCAGACCGCTCCGGGTGTTTGGAGCGTAGAAAATTCTTGTGTTCGTCCATATACGGAGCCACCAAGGCGGAATTCTGTAAAACTGTGTAGTGCGCTTCAGTGAGAGAATGTCCGTCCATAAATATTAGTTGATTCCCTCCTAGTGTGCCTTTTCCATCCAGTCTGCCCTTATGCCATGATTCAGGAACACCAATCGGCTTAAGGTCAGGAATAAAGTCAATACAAAACTCAATGACCTCCTCATTGTGATGGCCCTTGGAGATGCTTCCTTCTGGCGTAGCACGGTTATGAACATATTTCTTTAAGACTCCCATGAACCTCTCAAAGGGGAACATATTGTGTAGAAATACAGGACCCAAAACGTTAATCTCTTCGCATAGGTGAACTAGGACGTGCGTCATGATGTTGAAGAAGGATGGTGGGAACACTAACTCGAAACTGACAAGACATTGCACCAAATCATTCTCTAACCTTAGTATGATTTCTGGATCGATTACCTTCTGAGATATTGCATTGAGGAATGCACATAGCTTCACAATGGCTAATCGAACGTTATCCGGTAGAAGCCCCCTCAATGCAACCGGAAGCAGTTGCGTCATAATCACGTGGCAGTCATGAGACTTTAGGTTCTGGAACTTTTTCTCTGCCATGTTTATTATTCCCTTTATATTCGACGAGAAGCCAGACGGTACCTTAATACTGAGCAGGCATTCAAAGAAGATTTCCTTCTCTTCTTTGGTAAGAGCGTAGCTGGCATGACCCTGATGTATGTCGTCTTTTCCGTGCATACGTTGCTGGTCCTCCCATGCCTCAGGTGTATCTTTTGTCTTCCCATACACGCCCAAGAAGCCAAGCAGGGTCACGCAAAGATTCTTCGTCACGTGCATCGCCTCGATTGCGGAGCGGACCTCTAGGTCTTTCCAATAGGGCAGGTCAAAAAATATAGATTTCTTCTTCCACATGGGTGCGCGTCCGTTAGCGTAATTCGGAACAGGTTGTCCGCCAGGACCCTTTCCAAAGACTACCTTCAAATCCTTGACCATATCATGTACATCAGCACCAGTATGGTGGCGAGGCTTCGTCCGGTGATCCGCCTCACCTTTGAAATGCTTGCCTTTCTTTCTTACGGGATGCCTGCTCGGAAGAAATCGACGATGTCCCGGGTACACATTCTTCCTACAATTGTCCAAATATATACTGTCGGTATCATCCAAACAGTGCGTGCATGCACGGTATCCCTTGTTTGTCTATCCTGAAAGGTTACTGAGAGCAGGCCAATCATTGATGGTCACGAACAGCAATGCCTTTAGGTCAAATTCTTCCCCCATGTGCTCATCCCACGCACGTATACCTGTTCCATTCCACAGCTGTAAGAGTTCTTCAACTAATGGCCTTAGGTACACATCAATGTCGTTGCCGGGTTGCTTAGGGCCTTGGATGAGCACTGGCATCATAATGAACTTCCGCTTCATGCACAACCAAGGTGGAAGGTTATACAAACATAGATTCACATGCCAGGTGCTATGGTTGCTGCTCTGCTCCCCAAAAGGATTAATGCCATCTGCGCTTAGACCAAACCATACGTTCCTTGCGTCATCTGCAAACTCCTTCCCGTACTTTCTCTCGATTTTTCTCCACTGCGACCCATCAGCTGGTACTCTCAACTTTCCGTCTTTCTTATGGTCTTCTCTGTGCCATCGCATCGCCTTGGCATGCTCTTTGTTTTGGAACAAACATTTCAACCGTGGTATTATAGGAGCATACCACATCACCTTGGCAGGAATCTTCTTCCTGGGGAACTCGCCCTCGACATCACCAGGGTCATCGCGGCTGATCTTATAGCGCAATGCACCGCATACCGGGCAAGCGTTCAAATCCTCGTACTCGTCGCGGTAGAGGATGCAGTCATTAGGGCATGCATGTATTTTCTGCACCTCTAACCCTAGAGGGCAGACAGCCTTCTTTGCTTCGTACATACTCTCGGGCATTTCGTTGTCCTTTGGAAGCATATTCTTTATCATTACCAGCAACTTTCCAAATCCCTTGTCAGATACACCATTCTCTGGCTTCCATTGCAGCAATTCCAGTGTGGTGCCCAACTTTTTCTTGTCAGCTTCGCAATTCGGGTACAACAATTTCTTGTGATCCTCTAACATGCGCTGCAACTTCTTCTTCTCCAAATCACTTGCGCGGTTTCTCTTTGCATCGGCAATGGCCCGACCTAGATCATCAGCGGGCTCATCTGATGCCTCTTCTTCAGCTTCTTCCCGCATTGCCGGCTCAGCTTCTTCCCCCATTGTTGTATCATCGTATTCAGGGAACCCATGTCCAGGATAGCTGTCGTCGTCCTCTTCTTCTTCATTGTCTTCCATGCATCATAACCCCTCTTTCTCCGTGCTTGGTCCAAACATTATAGTGGGGCATGAAACCGGACTTAAACAGGTGGACGTGAATGGTTCTTGACGTAGAGTAATTGTGATCATTCTTGCAGACAACACATGGACAAGGCATAAAACCATCCGCCCGCTTGTTTGCCTCAGCCGCAAGCAGAAAAGTATGCACGCCATTACTGAACTCGGGAGAGTATCGGTCATCATACATCCATTGTCGGCTCATCTTCATTGCACAACACCGAAAAGACCAAATTAATACAAGTCCATACATAATGTTCATACATATATATAGTTCATACAACACTTAAATGCAACAAACAAATAACTCTCTAGCTAAAGCATTTAAATGCAACAACAAATGCGATCAAGATCGCAAGTAAGGTAACAATTGATCCAACAGCATAATGATATCAAGCCTCACTATCAATGGCATATTTTCTAATCTTTCTAATCTTCAAGCGCATTTTCTCCATCTTGATCTTGTGATCATCGACGACATCGGCAACATGCAACTACAAATCCATCTTTTCCCTCTCAATTCTTTTCAATTTTTCTTTCAAATACTCGTTTTCTCTTTCAACTAAATTTAACCTCTCGACAATAGGGTCGGTTGGAATTTCCGGTTCACATACCTCCTAGATAAAAATATCTATGTCAACTTGATGGGCATAATTTTTCATAAACACGAAATGCAACAACTAGTTTTAAAAGAGAATATACCACGTCCGAATCATAACAAGGACGAGGGCCGACGGGGACGGATATCAAAACCATGGCACTATGTATAACAAACAACGTACGGGTAAGATAATTATACAAGTAACTATACATCCAAATCACACAAACATCAATTTTTTATATAAAACATTCATGAACAAGAGGCTCACCTCAAGGTGGTGCCGGCGACGGGACGGTGCGGGCGATCGATGGTGGTTACGATGGAGATTTAGAAGGCACTAAGTAAACCACACCTACATATGCAAACTAAGTGTTATTTTTGACCTCAAATTGCATATAAATCAAATACTAGCACATATAACTTCCTCCCAAATTACTTAACTCACAAATTAATCACTATATAAAGCATTGCAAGAGCTAATCTAGCAATGAGGGATGAAAGGACAAAGTTGCTAACCTTTGTGATCATTTTAATGGATGGGGGCCCTCAAATCTTGACAAATTTTGAGCAAAATGTGTGATGACCTCGAGAGGAAGAGGGGAAGAACAGAGAGGAGAGGGGAAAGGGGAAGAACAGAGCGAGCTCCGATGGACGAAGGGTTTATGTAGTACGACCTTTAGTACCGGTTCGTGACACGAACCGGTGCTAAAGGTGTTGGATGGGCCCCAGACTGACAACATCCTGCCACCACTTTCATTAGTATCGGTTCGTGGCACGAACCAGTGCTAAAGGTTCGCCACGAACCGGTACTAATAAGAGAGGCCGGCTAGCCGTTGGAACCAGCACTAATGGACACATTAGTGCCGGCTCAAAATTAAAACGACACTAATGTGCTTCACATTTGACTCTTTTTCTACTAGTTAGTACGGAATGCGACAAAGCGCTGGCTAAGCATTCCCAAGAGAATCTTGAGGAAGCAAACACCTAGTATATTCCGAACTCCCCCCTTGTAACTGAGTTTGATTAGATGCCGGTGTTCGCAGCTCAAAGATGCTTTATGCTAGGTACCTATCGTATAACACTAGCATATAACTATTTCCAACAGATATTTGTATACAAATTAAGTCAAAGCATCGTATACATCATTGATGATAACAACACCGTCATTAGTCCACAATCTTGTAATTAGCAACGAAGTAGAACAAACCAAATGATGAAACCAATTAAAGCATCCAAAGCCGGACCCCCTATTTTGTTCATCAATGTGTGAAACGTCCACCCGGTCAAAAAGAAGACCCAGCTTCCTCCCTAAACGACTTGGCTGATCGACACTCCTCGAACTGAGACCATATAGTACGGAATGCGACAAAGCGCTGGCTAAGCATTCCCAAGAGAATCTTGAGGAATCAAACACCTAGTATATTCCAAACTCCCCCCTTGTGACTGAGTTTGATTAGATGCCGGTGTTTGGAACTCAAAGATGCTTTATGCGGTACCTATCGTATAACACTAGCATATAACTATTTCCAAGGGATATTGGTATACAAATTAAGTCACAGCATTATATGCATTATTGATGATAACAATCGCCGTCATTACACAACAATCGCGTAATTAGTATCGAAGAAATGCAAATCAAATGATCGAACCAATAAGAGCATCCACAGTCGGGCCACCTATTTTTTCATAAACATGTGAAACGTCCGCCTGGTCAAAAAAAAATATGACCCAGCTGGACTCCCCACTTCCTCCTTAAACAACCGAACTGACATACACTCCCCAAACCATGTTCATATAAGGGGGTAATATCAGGAGTTGCGGACACGCCCATGCGCCCTGCTCCACGTCATAGTCATCCCACATGGTCCTACCTGCAGTCACACAATAATCCTTCCTCTATCATCTCTGTATCGCGTGGAGGACGAAATGACATGGGCGGAGGAGGCAGCGCTTCACATTGACAGCGTAGGTATCCGAGGTGGCTGGCGATGGCGTGAAGGCGGGTGGCCATGTCATGTCATCCATACTAATTAACGTGGCTAGGATCCATACTAACCTATATCATCCATACTAGTTAAGCCATACAGGATCCAACAATAAGTAACTTAATCATCACCCATCTTTGATTTTTTTTTCATACATACAAAAATAGTTCTAAAAGTAATTAAAAAAAAGAAAATAAATGGAAGAGCTCACCTTCGGTGGGGTTGTCGCCGGCGTCGTGGTGGTGAGGCCACGGGCGGAGTCAAGGTTGTTGCGGAGGCGTTGGTGGTCATGAGCAGGGTCGCGACCACAGTTGTGCCAAATGTGCGGCCCACACAGGGCCCATAATTTTGGGGGCCCTGACATTTTTATGCAAGCCTAGTATTTCTCCAAAAAAAATATCCAAATCAAGGCCTCACTGGGCTGCTGGGCGCTGGAACTGGGCCTGACTTCAGGCCATCGAGCGCTGGTGCCTGGTGCTTGATCGAAACTACTCGATCTTATGGGATCATCCGAAAAACAAAAACGAGATCGCTACGCCTACGCTACACGGATGTAAGTGGCAAATAAATGGCGTCCGCAATTCCGTTTAGTTAGTTATTGCTAGCTTGATAGTTCATTTTCCTCAAGCAAACAATAAACCTTTTTGAACTATCATATCATAAGTGGACTTTAAACGGGATTAAACGGGACCCGGTTTACATCCCTACTACAGCCTACAGCAGTCGATCGGGAATCGGGATCGTCTCGATCGCGAAACAGTAATTGCACTCCGCAGTCGTGTCAGCGACCGAGCTACGCTACTGGAAACGGGATTTGGGGATCGTCTCATCGCCTTCACCTCATCGCATCGATTAGATCAGGCCGCTGCCTTTTTGCCTTCTGTTCCTGGCTTCCTCTCCCAAATTCCATACTTGTCGCCTCGTCGGATCGAGCCGTGACCGACTACAGCCTCCAGGTGCTTAGCGAGTCCTTCTTTTCGATCAACTTCAGTTACTACTCCTAATTCCTAATTTCGTAATTAACTTTTGGCAGGGATCGTTACTTCGTGTCTTCGTTAGAGATCACACCCAAAACTAGGTGAGTTAGACAGTTCGTCTAAATGACGAACATTGACGCATGATCTTCAACTCGAACATTGACGCATGATCTTCAACTGATATATGCTATTATATAACTTCAATTGTATTTTATTCATCTTTTGTATCTTGTGTTTCAGTAATACAGATTTGACTCATCATGGGGATATATCAGTCTGGTTCCTCTAAGCACAAAAGAAAAGAAAGAGAACATAGTTTAATTGATAAATCTTATAAAGGTGGAAGGGATAGATTTGTTACAAAAGAAGCACCGCAAGTGTCATTCGATAATCAGTCTGTTGATTCTTCTACCCTTGCACTTGCAGTTGTTCCTCACAATGATGTTGAAGATTTCATTTCAAAGAATACTAAAAGAATGATGTTGTCCAAATAAATAGCAACCGGGAGTTGAATAGGTATGATTTTAATAAAAATATGTCCAATTGTTATGTAAGACATTATATTACATACATTATAAGAAAATTCTGCGAGATATATATACATTATAATTGCTTGTTAGTTCATTTTTTTGTGAGATTGAGCCCCATTTTTCAGTTCCGCACAGGGCTTCGGATTTTGCCCGCCCGGCCCTGGTCATGCGGCATTTAAGTTAGTGAGGCCGTGCGGGTGGCATCGAGGACGTGGAGGAGGCATCTCGGTGGCGGCACGGCGGCGAGGTTGGGGAGGCCAGGCGGCCGACAACATGCTTCCGGGCAGGCGCCGTTGGTGATGCGGAGGAAGGGCAGGCGACGGGGGGAGGCGGAGGAGCGGGAGAGAGAGAGAGAGAGAGAGAGAGAGAGAGAGAGAGAGAGAGAGAGAGAGAGAGGAGTCACACTATACGTAACTAGCTGGACGAGACGGTGGACGCGTGTGGTTAATATCCAAAAGTAAAGTGAGTGCCTTTTGGTGGACAATTGGCTTTAGAGGACACGAAACGTTTTCAGCTTAAAAAAAGTTATTATGTAATAAGCCATTTGTTCCGTCATGAACACTTGGCTTATGTACCCCACCGTTACGGATCCGTCAAGTGTGGGGAGTATGGCACCACGACAGGGAAGTACGCTGAGCGAACCTCATAAGTTGAGTGTTTTCTTATCGATAATGCTCCATCTATGAAGGAAGCTACGTAAAGTAACGTAACCTTCCTAATCATGATTCTCTTCCCCCCCCCCCGATTTTCAGGAGGGTGGGCCCCTCAATCTCTTACATCCAATCCTACTTGTCCACGTTGGCTATGACGTAAGGTATGTAACAATCTTTACGTAAGTGTAGCATTGCCCTTTAAACAATATCCTGACACTTATCTACACTCAGTGTGTTCCCTGTTATTGTTGGTGAAAATACTAGACCTACGAACTGCTGCGTGTTGCCTTATGTAACCTTTCTCTAATTCTCTCTCTCCCCACTGATTTTCAGGCGGGGTGGGCCTCACCCTCCCTCTTACTCCAGTCAAACTATGCCATGTCAGACAAGCGCGTAAACGTACGTAAAAATTTACGTCGATGCGTCGCCGCCGCATCTGCCGCCACCGCCATGTCGGCGGTGAGGCGGGCCTTGGCCAGCCTCATCATTTCTAGCCCATGATGGGTACACCAGTCCCTATTGCACTCATATGCCTGCAAATGGAGATGGCGAGGCTAAATGACTGCGATGCTCCAGCCTCGGTTGATCCGGGCGCCAGTTGCGCCGATGCATTGAATTTGCACCGAACAGATCCTGACTTCGGTCGGGCACACTCCTCCCAGGAATAAAGAAGGAAAATGCGGACGGCCATAGCCTCCTCCATCCCGCATAGGACGACAACCAATCGACGGATCCAGATTGGTCGGAGTTAGATCCACTGCCGCCATGCCGAAGAAGGCCGAAGATCGCCGGCAGGGAGCTTGGGGGGTGAAGCGGAGTGGAGTGGAGTAGTTAGGGTTCGGACAGGGGATCGGATGGGAACGAATATATTTGAGGTCAGGGTGGGCCGGCATGAGCCAGATCCAATGTTGCAGACGCGCCCGGACCTTCCCATACCTGCCCTAGTTTTGCACTGGATATAAGGAGTGCCGGTCATCCTGGATGTTTGGGGCCGGTATTAGGCATCCATTTGGGTCGAGTTTTTTGACTAGTCAGTGACCGGGTCATCCATCAGAACGTATAGAAACGTTAGGTGCGTCAAGCCGTAGATGCTCTAACTCTCGTGGCTGGTCATGGCTCTATTAATTATTATTATTATTATTATTATTATTATTATTATTATTATTATTATTATTACTATTATTGTTGTTGTTGTTGTTATTGTTATTGCGGGAATGACTCTGTTAATTTTAAAGCCGAGGTCACTGAGCCTTCTCTCTAGAGAAGAAAGGAACAGCCAGAGCATCTTCGTTGGGTGCTAGTCTTCCGATACCATTTTGTCGCGAGCTAGGACATGCAGAACAAGTCCCATCAGATGCAGATGCAGATGCAGTTGTAGATGCAGATGCAAACGACAAAGTCTCCAGCTAGCAAACTCCAATATCACATGTTGTTTGTATCTGCTAGAAAAAGGAGGGACAACTGTAGGCATCTACCGTTTGGTGCTCATCACCCGATGCCATATTGTCATGGCAGGACAACCAGGTCCTAGATGTATACGTAATATAAGCAATTCAATCACGCAAGGTGGTTGAATTACTTACATCCCATCAGATGCACACGTAATATTGTTCGTGCATCCGGTCGGGGCGGGCTATAAGAAGGCTCGCACACAACCCGAAGAGCACAGCCAACACATCATGCTTTTCACCATGGACGACGATCTTGTATACCTGTGCTCTGCTTTGCTCTCGTGTCAGTGTTGGCCATCACGGTTGTCCAGCTCCTGAAGCCGTGACGACGGCTGCCACCGGGGCCGCCGAACCTGCCGGTGATCGGGAGCGCGCATCGGCTGGTGATTTAACGCGCTGCCGCACCGCACGATGGGCGAGCTGGCCAGCGTGCATTGGCCGCTCATGTACCTCCGCGCCGGGCACGTGCTGTGGTAGTGGTTCCGTCCAAGGAGGCTGCCCGCGAGGTGCTCAAGACCCACGGCGCCATCTTGGCCACTGGGCCGAAGCTCATGGCTGGCGACCGACATCGTGGCTCGACGGACCACCTATTCTGCCCTATCCCCGGCGACTACTTCGGAAAGCTCCGAAAGCTGTGCGTCTAGGAGATCCTGAGCAACGACCGCGTCCGCTCCTACAAGGACATCCGGGAGGACGAGGTGCGGAGCCTCGTCGACGACACCGGGGCGGACGGGCGTACGGCATGTAGAGCAGCAAAGCCGAAGACTTCATGGCGGCCATCAAGCACAGGTTCGTCTACAGCACCAGCTTCTCGATCCCTGAGCTCTTCCCTGGTTTCACGGGGATTTTATCTTCTTCCCTAGCATAAGGAGGAACCTCCAGAGCGTTCGTGACACCGTCGACGGCATCCTGGGGGAGATCATCGACCACACGGAGTAAATCCTCAAGACTGGCAGGTCACCCGCGTCGGAGAAGAACCTGGTGGAGGTTCTCCTCGGCCTCCACGGAAATGAAGACTTTGGCTTCCCCATCACCCGCTCCACGGTCAAAGCAGTTATCTTGGTTAGTACTACTACTATTGCAGTACAATTTTAGTAGTAACACAAAATTTCAAAAGATTTTCAGGCCTCAACATTCATCTAATTTTTTTTAGAAATATAAACGTAGGCATAAGTTAAAATAAGATTTTGATGCCTCAACACTTGTCTAAACAGAACATATATGCGGGTGGGACAGACACATCTCCATGGTATGGGTCACGGCAGAGCTGATGATGAAGTCAAAGGTAATCAGGAAGCTGCAAGAAAAGATCAGGGCGGCGTTCCGCGAGATCAATCTCCGGACGAGCGGAAGTTGCATCAAGTACCTTGGCTTGGTGATCAAGGAGACGTTCAAGCTGTACCCAGCAGCTACCATCTTGATCTCTCAAGAGAGCACCGAGGCCTGCGAGATGAACGGGTATGTGATGCCAACCAAGACGAGTGTGATCATAAAGTCCTGGGCCATCATGTGGGACCCCTAGTACTGGTAAGACGCCGAGGAGTTCAGGCCGGAGAGGTTCAGGGAGCTCGCTTTGTCTTCCACGGCCTCTGCTTCGGGTACACGCCATTCGGCAATGGGATAAGTATACTTTTCGTC
>NW_025228193.1:65633-72451 GCF_018294505.1 Triticum aestivum | reverse complement strand
ACGTAAGGTATGTAACAATCTTTACGTAAGTGTAGCATTGCCCTTTAAACAATATCCTGACACTTATCTACACTCAGTGTGTTCCCTGTTATTGTTGGTGAAAATACTAGACCTACGAACTGCTGCGTGTTGCCTTATGTAACCTTTCTCTAATTCTCTCTCTCCCCACTGATTTTCAGGCGGGGTGGGCCTCACCCTCCCTCTTACTCCAGTCAAACTATGCCATGTCAGACGAGCGCGTAAACGTACGTAAAAATTTACGTCGATGCGTCGCCGCCGCATCTGCCGCCACCGCCATGTCGGCGGTGAGGCGGGCCTTGGCCAGCCTCATCATTTCTAGCCCATGATGGGTACACCAGTCCCTATTGCACTCATATGCCTGCAAATGGAGATGGCGAGGCTAAATGACTGCGATGCTCCAGCCTCGGTTGATCCGGGCGCCAGTTGCGCCGACGCATTGAATTTGCACCGAACAGATCCTGACTTCGGTCGGGCACACTCCTCCCAGGAATAAAGAAGGAAAATGCGGACGGCCATAGCCTCCTCCATCCCGCATAGGACGACAACCAATCGACGGATCCAGATTGGTCGGAGTTAGATCCACTGCCCGCCATGCCGGAGAAGGCCGAAGATCGCCGGCAGGGAGCTTGGGGGGTGAAGCGGAGTGGAGTGGAGTAGTTAGGGTTCGGACAGGGGATCGGATGGGAACGAATATATTTGAGGTCAGGGTGGGCCGGCATGAGCCAGATCCAATGTTGCAGACGCGCCCGGACCTTCCCATACCTGCCCTAGTTTTGCACTGGATATAAGGAGTGCCGGTCATCCTGGATGTTTGGGGCTGGTATTAGGCATCCATTTGGGTCGAGTTTTTTGACTAGTCAGTGACCGGGTCATCCATCAGAACGTATAGAAACGTTAGGTGCGTCAAGCCGTAGATGCTCTAACTCTCGTGGCTGGTCATGGCTCTATTAATTATTATTATTATTATTATTATTATTATTATTATTATTATTATTATTACTATTATTGTTGTTGTTGTTGTTGTTGTTGTTATTATTATTATTGCGGGAATGACTCTGTTAATTTTAAAGCCGAGGTCACTGAGCCTTCTCTCTAGAGAAGAAAGGAACAGCCAGAGCATCTTCGTTGGGTGCTAGTCTTCCGATACCATTTTGTCGCGAGCTAGGACATGCAGAACAAGTCCCATCAGATGCAGATGCAGATGCAGTTGTAGATGCAGATGCAAACGACAAAGTCTCCAGCTAGCAAACTCCAATATCACATGTTGTTTGTATCTGCTAGAAAAAGGAGGGACAACTGTAGGCATCTACCGTTTGGTGCTCATCACCCGATGCCATATTGTCATGGCAGGACAACCAGGTCCTAGATGTATACGTAATATAAGCAATTCAATCACGCAAGGTGGTTGAATTACTTACATCCCATCAGATGCACACGTAATATTGTTCGTGCATCCGGTCGGGGCGGGCTATAAGAAGGCTCGCACACAACCCGAAGAGCACAGCCAACACATCATGCTTTTCACCATGGACGACGATCTTGTATACCTGTGCTCTGCTTTGCTCTCGTGTCAGTGTTGGCCATCACGGTTGTCCAGCTCCTGAAGCCGTGACGACGGCTGCCACCGGGGCCGCCGAACCTGCCGGTGATCGGGAGCGCGCATCGGCTGGTGATTTAACGCGCTGCCGCACCGCACGATGGGCGAGCTGGCCAGCGTGCATTGGCCGCTCATGTACCTCCGCGCCGGGCACGTGCTGTGGTAGTGGTTCCGTCCAAGGAGGCTGCCCGCGAGGTGCTCAAGACCCACGGCGCCATCTTGGCCACTGGGCCGAAGCTCATGGCTGGCGACCGACATCGTGGCTCGACGGACCACCTATTCTGCCCTATCCCCGGCGACTACTTCGGAAAGCTCCGAAAGCTGTGCGTCTAGGAGATCCTGAGCAACGACCGCGTCCGCTCCTACAAGGACATCCGGGAGGACGAGGTGCGGAGCCTCGTCGACGACACCGGGGCGGACGGGCGTACGGCATGTAGAGCAGCAAAGCCGAAGACTTCATGGCGGCCATCAAGCACAGGTTCGTCTACAGCACCAGCTTCTCGATCCCTGAGCTCTTCCCTGGTTTCACGGGGATTTTATCTTCTTCCCTAGCATAAGGAGGAACCTCCAGAGCGTTCGTGACACCGTCGACGGCATCCTGGGGGAGATCATCGACCACACGGAGTAAATCCTCAAGACTGGCAGGTCACCCGCGTCGGAGAAGAACCTGGTGGAGGTTCTCCTCGGCCTCCACGGAAATGAAGACTTTGGCTTCCCCATCACCCGCTCCACGGTCAAAGCAGTTATCTTGGTTAGTACTACTACTATTGCAGTACAATTTTAGTAGTAACACAAAATTTCAAAAGATTTTCAGGCCTCAACATTCATCTAATTTTTTTTAGAAATATAAACGTAGGCATAAGTTAAAATAAGATTTTGATGCCTCAACACTTGTCTAAACAGAACATATATGCGGGTGGGACAGACACATCTCCATGGTATGGGTCACGGCAGAGCTGATGATGAAGTCAAAGGTAATCAGGAAGCTGCAAGAAAAGATCAGGGCGGCGTTCCGCGAGATCAATCTCCGGACGAGCGGAAGTTGCATCAAGTACCTTGGCTTGGTGATCAAGGAGACGTTCAAGCTGTACCCAGCAGCTACCATCTTGATCTCTCAAGAGAGCACCGAGGCCTGCGAGATGAACGGGTATGTGATGCCAACCAAGACGAGTGTGATCATAAAGTCCTGGGCCATCATGTGGGACCCCTAGTACTGGTAAGACGCCGAGGAGTTCAGGCCGGAGAGGTTCAGGGAGCTCGCTTTGTCTTCCACGGCCTCTGCTTCGGGTACACGCCATTCGGCAATGGGATAAGTATACTTTTCGTCTTCAAACTCTCTGAGAGTTTAGAAATCGTCCCTCAACTCTAATCCGGAGATATTTCGTCCCTCAACTATCAAAACCGGATAGTTTTCGTCCCTCGTGCCACTTCGGGCGGTTTTAGTCCGACGTAAACAGTAGATCGGTGAACAGTAAATTCGAAAAAAAGCAAAAAGAAAATCAAATTTTTTTGAAAATTTGTGGGATCAAAGTTCCTCAGGGGCATAAGGTGCGTGCAAATTTTCATACTGTTTGGACATTCCAGGTGCTCGTGACAAGAAAATTTTTTTAAATATGTACGTCGGTGAACAGTAAAAAAGAAAGAAAACAAATTCAAAAATATATGAAATTTTTTGGCATCAAAGATGCTTAGGTGTGCAAGGTGCGTGCAAATTTTCATGCTCAAATGACATAAGAGGAGCTCTAGCAAAAAAAAAAATTTGCACTTTTTCAAAGTTTCTTTCCATGCCAATTTTTTTTTGCCACGAACTCCCACAATGTCCAAACACCATGAAAAATTTTAGGCACCTTGAGCACCCGAGCATGTTAGATGTCAACAATTTTCATATATTTTTGAATATTTTTCTATTTTTTCGATTTTATTGTTCACCAACGTACATATTTATAGTTTTTCCTTTGTCACGAGCTCCTGGAATGTCCAAACAGTATGAAAAATTGCATGCACCTTGCGCCCGTGAGGAACTTTGATCCCACAAATTTTCAGATTTTTTTGAATTTTTAAGCTATTTTTTTTCGAATTTACTGTTCATCAATTTACTATTTGCGTCAGACGAAAACCGCCCGAATCAGCACGAGGGACGAAAACTATCCGGTTTTGATAGTTGAGGGACGAAAACTATCCGAATTAGAGTTGAGGGACGATTTCTAAACTCTTGGAAGAGTTCGAGGACAAAAAATATACTTATCCCTTCGGCAATTGAAGGATCAATAGGTACCTGATGCCAGCCAAGACGAGGGTGATCATAAACTCCTGGGTAATCATGTTGGACACCCAGTCCAGGAACATGCCGAGGAGTTCAGAGCGGAGAGGTTCAAGGGAGCTCGCATGGACTTCCATGGTGTATTCATCGGGTACACGCTGCAGACCAAGGATGGCATGTACCTGAAGCAGGAGTTTATAATGGCCCAGCAGTTTATGATCACTCTCGTTTTGCCTGGCATCACGTACTCATTCATCTTGCACGCCCCCGAGCAGCTTGTACCCGAAGTAGATGCCATGACAGTCCATGCGACATGCGAGCAGCCTTGAACTTCTCAGGCCTAAACTCCTCGGCATTCTCCCAATATTAGGGGTAACACCCGACAGCCCAGGATTTTATGCTCACCCTTGTCTTAGCTGGCATCACGTACCCATTGATCTCCCGTGCCTCAGTACTCTCTCGAGGGACCATGATGGGAGTTGGTGGGTATGGCCTGAATGTCTCCTTGATCACCAAGCCGAGGTAATTGATGCAGCTGCCGCTCACCAGGACATCAGTCTCGGCGATGAATTCCTTGCCGCGGAATGCCGCCCTAATCTCTCCTTGTTGCTTCCCCACCGGCATGAGGAGGAACTTTCAGAGCATTCGTGACACCATCGATGGTATCCTGGAGGAGATCATCGACCACAGAGAGCAAATCCTCAAGAGTGGCCGGTCAACCGCGTCTAAGAAGAACTTGGTGAAAGATCTCCTCGGCCTCCATGGGAATGAAGACTTTGCCTTCCCCATCACCTGCTCACCTGTCAAAGCAGTTATCTTCTACTACTACTATTGCTGCTACTGCTGCTGCTACTACTGCTGCTGCTGCTGCTACTGCTACTACTGATCAAAGTTTTAAATAGCGCGCTAAGCCTCTTAGCGACGGACCTCTTTCAAATGCTATAGCGTGCTATAGCGGTGCTATAGCGGGCTATTTAAAATGTTTGCTCATGTGTTTGGACAAAAGACCCTTAGCGCAGGACCTCTTCTAAACGTTATAGCGTGCTATAGCGGGCTATTTAAAACCATGCTACTGATACTATTGCTGCAGTACAATTTTAGTAGTAACACAAAATTTCATAAGATTTTTACGCCTCAGTATTCATTTAGAATTATTTCAAAAAATAAAATTTTCATGCCTCAACACTTGTCTATACATAACATATATGCGGGTGGGACAGAGACATCTCCTTGGTTTGGATCACGTCAGAGCTGCTGATGAACCCAAAGGTGATGAGGAAGCTGCAAGGCAAGATCACGGCGGCGTTCCGCGGCAAGGAATTCATCACTGATATTAATCTTCGGATGAGCGGAAGCTGCATCAAGTACCTCGGCTTGGTCATCAAGGAGATGCTCAAGCTGTACGCAGCAGCTACCATCTTGGTCCCTTGAGAGAGCACCGAGGCCTGCGAGATCAATACATACGTGATGCCAACCAAGACGAGGGTGATCATAAACTCCTAGGCCATCATGTGGGACCCCTAGTACTGGGACGATGCCGAGGAGTTCAGGCCGAAGAGGTTTAAGGAGCTCGCATGGACTTCCATGGCATCTGCTTTGGGTACACGCCATTCGGGGCCTGCAGGATCAACAGGTATGTGATGCTAGCCAAGATGAGGGTGATCATAAATTCCTGGGTAATCATGTTCGACACCAAGTCCGAACGGCGCCAAGGAGTTCAGGCCGGAGAGGTTCAAGGGAGCTTGCACAGATTTCCATGGTATATTCTTCGGGTACACGTCGCAGAGCAAGGATGGCATGTACCTGAAGCACGAGTGTATGATGGCCCAGCAGTTTATGATCACTCTCGTCTTGCCTGGCATCATGTACTCATTAATCTTGCAGGCCCCCAAGCGGCGTGTACCCGAAGCAGACGCCATGGAAGTCCATGCGAGCCGCCTTGAACTTCTCTGGCCTGAACTCGTCAGCATTTTCTAGTACTAGGGGTAACACACCATGGCCCAGGATTTTATGATCACCCTTGTCTTATCTGGCATCACTTACCCATTGATCTCGCATGCCTCGGTACTCTCTCGAGGGACCAGGATGAGAATTGGTGGGTATGGCCTGAATGTCTCCATGATCACCAAGCCGAGGTACTTGATGCAGCTGTCGTTCATCCGGGCGTGTTCTTCGGGTACACGCCCCAGACCAAGGATGGCGTGTACCCAATGCGGAGGTACATGAGCGGGCCATACACGCTGGCCAGCTCGCGCATCATGCGGTGCGGCAGCGCGTTCACCAGCCGGTGCGCGCTCCCGGTCACCGGCAGGTTCAGCGGCCCCGGCGGCACCCGTGGTCGCGGCTTCAGGAGCTGGACAACCACGATGGCCAACACTGACACGACCAAAGCAGAGCACAGGTAGACAAGATCGTCGTCCATGGTGAGAAGCATGATGTTGTGTTGGCTATGCTCTTCGGGTTCGTGAGACTTCTTTATAGCCCGACCGGATGAACATACAATACAGTCCACCTTGCGTGATTGGATTGCTTAGGTATGCACACACGTACAATATAGACGACCGTGCTCATGAGGACAAAATGGCATCGGGTGATCAGCACCAGACGAAAGATGCCTAGCTGTCACTCCTTTTACTAGCAGATAAAAACAACATGCATGTGATAATGGAGTTTACTACAGCATTTGTTGTTTGAATCTGAATCTGTTGGGACTTGTTCTGCTTGTCCTAGCTCGTGAACAAAAGTGTATCGGAAGATGAGGACCAAGGAAGATGCCCGCGGCTTTACATGGCACGTTATATCCCGTTAGGCAAGATTAACCTTGAGATATTCTCCAAACAGGATTTTGTCCCTTTTTACAAATAAAGGCATGACCCAAACATAATACACGGAGGAACGATACAAGATAGTGAGGCAACCCTCTTAAAAAGTAAATCCTAG
>NW_025228193.1:61387-65034 GCF_018294505.1 Triticum aestivum | reverse complement strand
ACTGGATTCTCCAGGTGCCCGAACAAGCAATCCACCCAGATGTGTATTCAAGTTGTCACCTTAAGTTGAACCATTAATTAACAATCTCACATCTGTCATGGATACACTCACGCAACCACGTCTATGAGCATATCATAGCAATATAAGCATAACGTAGAAGTAACTCCCAAGGGTTTGATAATAACAGGACAATAGGTTCAACCTCATCAACTACTTCCCAATACCCACAAGTTAATCACATCCTAATCATGCAGTGTTTGAGGATTGGAGCTAATGCATAAAAACTGGGTATGAAAAGAGTATGATCAATGTGTTACTTGCCTTGCTGACGATCCGCAAAACCTAGGGACTCATAGTAGCACGCTTCGCACTCCGGGAATTCTATCGCAACAAAAAATAGCATACATAAGCAATCAATCATAGATGCACGGGTAAATCTCAAATAAGAAGATCTAACCAGAAAGTTCAACTTAAGAACTACCGTTTGCAAAAAGAATCAAATCAAACGGAGTAACGAAACTCAAACTGCGAAAGAAACAAGATCCGTTTACTAATCTGGACTAAAGTCAAATTTTACAGTACTAAAATCTTGTTCAAGTTGGTTAAACAGAAAGAGGGCTTCGAGGCGAAGATCTAGGCGCTTGAATCGCCTGAATCCGACAAACGAGCGAAAAGTTATACTAAAACGAAAATCAGATCAGAAATCGCGATCGAAAATAATTGCGAAAACCCGAGAAAAAGAAAAACTGACGAACAGGCTAACGAACGGACGTTCGTTGTCTGTAACTAACGGGCGAACGGCGTTCGTTAAAACGAACGGACAAACAAACGTTCGCAACTTAACTGAACCGGAAGAAAAACAATCTAAACCGATCTAATAAAAAAACGAATTTAGGGTTTTGAAAAGAAAACCGAACGGTTTTTAAAAAAAATGACGGCGACGGCGGCGGCGGCTGGTGGCGGGGCGGCGCTAGGGTTCGGGCGGCGTGGGTGGGCTGGCGGCTGGGGCGGGGTGGGCTGGCGGCTCGGGCGGCTCAGGATTTAAAGGCCTCCCCGGGCGAGTCCTAGTCGGGCACGGCCCGGCTAGGTCGGTTCCCCTTTTAAAAAAATCCACGCAGAAAAACGAAGAAAAGGAATACTAAACGGAATCCAAAGATCCTGAAATAAATTTTTCCCGTCCTCTAAAAATATGCCGGACAAGGTGAACATTTATTTGGGCCTATAATGCAATTTTGAAAAACGCGTATTTTTCCTATGCAAATAAAATAGCAATAAAATCCAAATAAAAATATTTATTTGTTTTTAATATTTTTCCTCCAATATTTCAGATATTTTGGGGAAGTCATATTATCCCCTCTCTTATATTTTAATATGAAATATTTTCGGAGACAAAATAATTAAAACAAATAATCCTCGTTTCAATATTTGATAAAATTCAAATATGAAAACAGTGAAATCCCCAACTCTCTCCGTGGGTCCTTGAGTTGCTTAGAATTTCGAGGATCGCAAAGCAAATATGCAATAAAATATGATATGCATGAATGACCTATGTATAACATTCCAAATTGAAAATTTGGGATGTTACAAACCTACCCCCCTTAAGATGAATCTCGCCCTCGAGATTCGGGTTGGCTAGAAAATAGGTGTGGGTGGTCTTTGCGAAGATCATCCTCTCATTCCCAGATGGCTCCATCCTCGGTATGGTGGCTCCACTGAACTTTGCAGAACTTGATAACCTTGCTGCGAGTGACTCGGCTGGCAAACTCAAGAATCTTGACCGGTTTCTCCTCATAGGTCAGATCACTGTCCAACTGAATCGCTTCCAGGGGCACTGTATCTCTTAACGGTATATCGGCCATCTCTGCATGACACTTCTTCAACAGGGAAACGTGAAACACATCATGAACTCCTGACAGTCCTTCAGGTACTTCCAACTTGTAGGCTACCTCTCCCATACGTTCTAAAACTCGGTATGGTCCTACAAATCTCGGAGCTAACTTTCCCGTAACTCCAAAACGTTTCACTCCTCGCAAGGGCAATACACGAAGATATGCTCTGTCTCCGATTTCGTAGGTTACCTCCTTGCGTATATCCGGTAGAATCAGCACTGGAGCTGTAGTCAAACGTTTCTTCAACTCCTGAAAACTTGGCTCACATTCTTCCGTCCATTTGAATTTGGTATCCTTCTTCAGCAATGCCGTCATTGGCTTCGCAATCTTGGAAAAAAATTCAATGAATCTCCGATAGTATCCCGCGAGTCCAAGAAAACTGCGGATCTCGCTAACTGAGGTGGGTGCCAACCATTCAGTGACTGACTGAACCTTGGTGGGGTCTACTGCTATACCTTCTCCTGATATAACATGTCCAAGGAATCCAACTTCCTTCAACCAAAACTCACATTTGCTGAACTTGGCATACAACTGATGTTCCCTGAGTTTCTCGAGAACTAAACGCAAATGCTCCTTGTGCTCCTCCTCATTCTTCGAGTATACCATTATATCATCAATGAACACCACGACGAGCTTATCCAAAAACTCCATAAACACCTTGTTCATCATACTCATGAAATAGGCAGGGGCGTTAGTCAGTCCAAATGACATGATTGTATACTCATATAACCTGTACCTTGTGGTGAATGTTGTTTTAGGTATATCCTTCTCCCGGATCTTCAGCTGGTGATATCCTGATCGCAAATCGATCTTCGCAAACACTTTAGCTCCTTGCAACTGGT
Organism: Triticum aestivum; assembly: GCF_018294505.1. Classification (NCBI taxonomy): domain Eukaryota; kingdom Viridiplantae; phylum Streptophyta; class Magnoliopsida; order Poales; family Poaceae; genus Triticum; species Triticum aestivum. The sequence goes on along the minus strand of NW_025228193.1, from coordinate 62,303 downwards.
CAAACAAATCATTGATCATCGGCAATGGGTATTTATTCTTGATCGTCACTTCATTCAATGCCCGACAATCAACGTGTTGGGTTTCGTAGTAATTTCAAAAAAATTCCTACACTCACACAAGATCATGGTGATGTATAGCAACGAGAAGGAGAGTGTGTCCACGTACCCTCGTAGACCGAAAGAGAAAGCGTTCTGACAACGCGGTCGATGTAGTCGTACTTGACGATCCGACCAATCAACAGTTCATGTAGTTGTACGTCTTCACGATCCGACCGATCAAGCACCGAACGTACGGCACCTCCGAGTTCAGCACACGTTCAGCTCGATGACGTCCCTCGAACTCTGATCCAGCCGAGTGTTGAGGGAGAGTTTCGTCAGCACAACGGCGTGGTGACGATGTTGACGTTCTACCGACGCAGGGCTTCGCCTAAGCACCGCTACAGTATTATCGAGGTGTAATTTGGTGTAGGGGGGCGCCGCACACGGCTAAGAGATCCAATCAATCGTGTGTGTGGCGCCCCCCTGCCTCTGTATATAAAGGAGCCAAGGGGGAGGTGGCCGGCCCAAGGGGAAGGCGCCAGGAGGAGTCCTATTCCCACCGGGAGTAGGACTCCCCCCCTCTCCTAGTTGGAATAGGATTGGTGGGAGGGGGGAAAGAGAGAAGGAAGGGGCCGGCCCCCCTTTGCCCCTAAACCAATTCGGTTTGGGCTAGGGGGCGCACCCTTGCTGCCCTCTCTTCCCACTAAGGCCCACTAAGGCCCAACAGCCTCCCGGGGGGTTCCGGTAACCTCCCGGTACTCCGGTAAAATCCCGATTTCACCCGGAACACTTCCGATATCCAAACATAGGCTTCCAATATATCAATCTTCATGTCTCGACCATTTCGAGACTCCTCGTCATGTCCGTGATCACATCC
>NW_025228193.1:58621-61377 GCF_018294505.1 Triticum aestivum | reverse complement strand
GGTAGACAAGATCGTCGTCCATGGTGAGAAGCATGATGTTGTGTTGGCTATGCTCTTCGGGTTCGTGAGACTTCTTTATAGCCCGACCGGATGAACATACAATACAGTCCACCTTGCGTGATTGGATTGCTTAGGTATGCACACACGTACAATATAGACGACCGTGCTCATGAGGACAAAATGGCATCGGGTGATCAGCACCAGACGAAAGATGCCTAGCTGTCACTCCTTTTACTAGCAGATAAAAACAACATGCATGTGATAATGGAGTTTACTACAGCATTTGTTGTTTGAATCTGAATCTGTTGGGACTTGTTCTGCTTGTCCTAGCTCGTGAACAAAAGTGTATCGGAAGATGAGGACCAAGGAAGATGCCCGCGGCTTTACATGGCACGTTATATCCCGTTAGGCAAGATTAACCTTGAGATATTCTCCAAACAGGATTTTGTCCCTTTTTACAAATAAAGGCATGACCCAAACATAATACACGGAGGAACGATACAAGATAGTGAGGCAACCCTCTTAAAAAGTAAATCCTAGGCTACCTGAGACGCGTAGAAGGCAAGCGACTACGCTACCGAAGGAGAACACCGGAGGAACTGAGAACAACCCCACACAACGCCCTAGGACACCTAAACTCCTCCACAATGCCCTCCAGAGGGGGGGTGGCGCAAAGCGTCGTCGCTTCCTAGCCACATCGGGCAAGGGTCTTCACCCGAAACTCGGATTCGAAGAGGAGATCCATGACGACATCTTCAAGATGAGAGCGGCGCATGCGAGCGTTGCCATCGCCGATACAAAAGCGCGGAGCTTTCGCTCAGCACCCCACCCTTGTCACCACGAGGCCCCTAGGGCAAGCGCGACGTGCCCAGGCCCCAGATCCAGATCTGGGTGACGTCAAACTTAGGACGCGCCCGAGCCACCATTTGCTGCCCTCCCGACGCCCACACGTGTAGCGACCCGACCTCAAACAGTCAAGTCTCTATGCTTCAGTGTTATCCCTGAATCGGTAATGCTAACACACACAGTACTCGAAGGATTTATAACAGAGTAGTAATCACACACTTATTACATCGAATGTCTCAAAAGAGAACTTATTACAATAAATATGGCTTAAGGCCATCTAATACGATAACAGCGGAAGGCTTAGAAGATAAAGTGAGTCCATCAACTACAACAGCACAGCTGAGCTGCACAACAACGACCTATCGCACCTGTACTCGTCGTCTGAAAAGTCTGCAACATAATACGTTGCAGCCTGAGAACGGGTCAGCACATGGAATATGCTGGCAATATAACACAGTAGAGTAAGAATAGAATAATGCTATCACTACATGCATATTTGGCTGGTGGAAAGGCTCTATGGTTACATGGTTTTTGCGTAAAAGCCAATTTTTTCCTACAACAAAGGAATAGATTTTATTTAATTATCATGGTGATTGAACAACATTGAGAAGGTACCTCCAACTCAATCCTAATTAAAAGTAATTATCAACCCAACATATTAAATTAGAGTGATGAGATACATATGATAATCCAAGTACTAGATACTCAAGATGTCCATAACCGGGGACACGGCTAACCATGATTAGATTGTACACTCTGCAGAGTTTGCGCACTTTTCCCCACAAGACTCGATCTCCTCCGTTGAATTTCTCGCACTACATGGTGTTTGAGAAACGGATGACCGAGACACAGTCTTTCAGAAGCATTAACTCTAACCCCAGGTAGACAGTACCAACCTACATCCCTCTACATCTGCTAGCCTACCACTGGAAGAGGTCATGCAACTTAGTCAACTATGCTAGAGCCCATAATAGCTTGTGGATGCACACGGAAGTTTCTAGCATGAAATATCTCAGTTCCCTTTGAGCCTGGGTGGCGGACCTTAGGATTATCACACGGGTACTCCGGGATATCCTAGGACAATACTGGATTCTCCAGGTGCCCGAACAAGCAATCCACCCAGATGTGTATTCAAGTTGTCACCTTAAGTTGAACCATTAATTAACAATCTCACATCTGTCATGGATACACTCACGCAACCACGTCTATGAGCATATCATAGCAATATAAGCATAACGTAGAAGTAACTCCCAAGGGTTTGATAATAACAGGACAATAGGTTCAACCTCATCAACTACTTCCCAATACCCACAAGTTAATCACATCCTAATCATGCAGTGTTTGAGGATTGGAGCTAATGCATAAAAACTGGGTATGAAAAGAGTATGATCAATGTGTTACTTGCCTTGCTGACGATCCGCAAAACCTAGGGACTCATAGTAGCACGCTTCGCACTCCGGGAATTCTATCGCAACAAAAAATAGCATACATAAGCAATCAATCATAGATGCACGGGTAAATCTCAAATAAGAAGATCTAACCAGAAAGTTCAACTTAAGAACTACCGTTTGCAAAAAGAATCAAATCAAACGGAGTAACGAAACTCAAACTGCGAAAGAAACAAGATCCGTTTACTAATCTGGACTAAAGTCAAATTTTACAGTACTAAAATCTTGTTCAAGTTGGTTAAACAGAAAGAGGGCTTCGAGGCGAAGATCTAGGCGCTTGAATCGCCTGAATCCGACAAACGAGCGAAAAGTTATACTAAAACGAAAATCAGATCAGAAATCGCGATCGAAAATAATTGCGAAAACCCGAGAAAAAGAAAAACTGACGAACAGGCTAACGAACGGACGTTCGTTGTCTGTAACTAACGGGCGAACGGCGTTCGTTAAAACGAACGGACAAAC
>NW_025228193.1:45687-51690 GCF_018294505.1 Triticum aestivum | reverse complement strand
CTGTCAATGATGCTATCATCCGGAAGATTAACTCCCAGCTGAATCATGTGATTATGATACCCAGACATCTTGAGTATATGCTCACTGACAGAACTATTCTCCTCCATCTTGCAGCTATAGAACTTATTGGAGACCTCATTTCTCTCAATCCGGGCATTTGCTTGAAATATTACCTTCAACTCCTGAAACATCTCATATGCTCCATGACGTTCAAAACGTCGTTGAAGACCCGATTCTAAGCCGTAAAGCATGGCACGCTGAACTATTGAGTAGTCATCAACACGCGACTGCCAGGCATTCACAATGTCTGCAGTTGCCGGCGCAGGTGGTACACCTAGCGGTGCTTCCAGGACGTAATTCTTTTGTGCAGCAATGAGGATAATCCTCAAGTTACGGACCCAGTCCGTGCAATTGCTACCATCATCTTTCAACTTTGCTTTCTCAAGGAACGCATTAAAATTTAACGGAACAACAACACGGGCCATCTATCTACAACAACATAGACAAGCAAGATACTATCAGGTACTAAGTTCATGATAAATTTAAGTTCAATTTAATCATATTACTTAAGAACTCCCACTTAGATAGACATCTCTCTAATCCTCTAAGTGATCACGTGATCCAAATCAACTAAACCGTGTCCGATCATCACGTGAGACGGAGTAGTTTTCAATGGTGAACATCACTATGTTGATCATATCTACTATATGATTCACGCTCGACCTTTCGGTCTCCGTGTTCCGAGGCCATATCTGTTATATACTAGGCTCGTCAAGTTTAACCTGAGTATTCCGCGTGCAACTGTTTTGCACCCGTTGTATTTGAACGTAGAGCCTATCACACCCGATCATCACGTGGTGTCTCAGCATGAAGAACTTTGGAAACGGTGCATACTCAGGGAGAACACCTTTTACTTGATAATTTAGTGAGAGATCATCTTATAATGCTACCGTCGTTCTAAGCAGAATAAGATGCATAAAAGATAAACATCACATGCAATCAATATAAGTGATATGATATGGCCATCATCATCTTGTGCTTGTGATCTCCATCTTCGAAGCACCTTCATGATCACCATCGTCACCGGCACGACACCTTGATCTCCATCGTAGCATCATTGCACCGTCATGATCACCATCGTCATCGGCGCGACACCTTGATCTCCATCGTAGCATCGTTGTCGTCTCGCCAAACTTATGCTTTCACGACTATCGCTACCGCTTAGTGATAAAGTAAAGCATTACATCGCGATTTCATTGCATACAATAAAGCGACAACCATATGGCTCCTGCCAGTTGCCGATAACTCGGTTACAAAACATGATCATCTCATACAACAAATTATATCACATCATGCCTTGACCATATCACATCACAACATGCCCTGCAAAAACAAGTTAGACGTCCTCTACTTTGTTGTTGCAAGTTTTACGTGGCTGCTACGGGCTTCGCAAGAACCGTTCTTGCCTACGCATCAAGACCACAACGATAGTTTGTCAAGTAGATGCTGTTTTAACCTTCGCAAGGATCGGGCGTAGCCACACACGATTCAACTAAAGTGAGAGAGACAGACACCCGCCAGTCACCTTTAAGCAACGAGTGCTCGCAGCGGTGAAACCGGTCTCGCGTAAGCGTACGCGTAATGTTGGTCCGGGCCGCTTCATCTCACAATACCGCTGAACCAAAGTATGACATGCTGGTAAGCAGTATGACTTATATCGCCCACAACTCACTTGTGTTCTACTCGTGCATAACATCAACGCATAAAACCTGGCTCTAATACCACTGTTGGGTTTCGTAGTAATTTCAAAAAAATTCCTACGCTCACACAAGATCATGGTGATGTATAGCAACGAGAAGGAGAGTGTGTCCACGTACCCTCGTAGACCGAAAGCGAAAGCGTTATGACAACGCGGTCGATGTAGTCGTACTTGACGATCCGACCGATCAACAGTTGATGTAGTTGTACGTCTTCACGATCCGACCGATCAAGCACCGAACGTACGGCACCTCCGAGTTCAGCACATGTTCAGCTCGATGACGTCCCTCAAACTCCGATCCAGCCGAGTGTTGAGGGAGAGTTTCGTCAGCACAACGGCGTGGTGACGATGTTGACGTTCTACCGACGCAGGGCTTCGCCTAAGCACCGCTACAGCATTATCGAGGTGTAATTTGGTGTAGGGGGGGCGCCGCACATGGCTAAGAGATCCAATCAATCGTGTGTGTGGTGCCCCCTGCCTCTGTATATAAAGGAGCCAAGGGGGAGGTGGCCGGCCCAAGGGGATTACGCCAGGAGGAGTCCTATTCCCACCGGGAGTAGGACTCCCCCCCTCTCCTAGTTGGAATAGGATTGGTGGGAGGGGGGAAAGAGAGAAGGAAGGAGCCGGCCCCCCTTTGCCCCCTATACCAATTCGGTTTGGGCTAGGGGGGGCGCACCCTTGCTGCCCTCTCTTCCCACTAAGGCCCAACAGCCTCCCGGGGGGTTCCGGTAACCTCCCGGTACTCCGGTAAAATCCCGATTTCACAAGGAACACTTCCGATATCCAAACATAGGCTTCCAATATATCAATCTTCATGTCTCGACCATTTCGAGACTCCTCGTCATGTCCGTGATCACATCCGGGACTCCGAACAACCTTCGGTACATCAAACTCATAAACTCATAATATAACCGTCATCGAAACCTTAAGCGTGCGGACCCTACGGGTTCGAGAACTATGTAGACATGACCGAGACACTTCTCCAGTCAATAAACAATAGTGGAACCTGGATGTTCATATTGGCTCCTACATATTCTACGAAGATCTTTATCGGTCAAACCGCATAACAACATACGTTGTTCCCTTTGTCATCGGTATGTTACTTGCCCGAGATTCGATCGTCGGTATCTCAATACCTAGTTCAATCTCGTTACCAGCAAGTCTCTTCACTCGTTCCGTAATACATAATCCCGCAACTAACTCATTAGTTGCAATGCTTGCAAGGCTTATAGTGATGTGCATTACCGAGAGGGCCCAGAGATACCTCTCCGACAATCGGAGTGACAAATCCTAATCTCGAAATACGCCAACCCAACAAGTACCTTTGGAGACACCTGTAGAGCACCTTTATAATCACCCATTTACGTTGTGACGTTTGGTAGCACACAAAGTGTTCCTCCGGTAAACAGGAGTTGCATAATCTCATAGTCATAGGAACATGTATAAGTCATGAAGAAAGCAATAGCAGAATACTCAACGATCGTGTGCTAAGCTAACGGAATGGGTTAGGTCAATCACGTCATTCTCCTAATGAGGTGATCCCGTTAATCAAATGACAACTCATGTCTATGGCTAGGAAACATAACCATCTTTGATCAACGAGCTAGTCAAGTAGAGGCATACTAGTGACATACTGTTTGTCTATGTATTCACACAAGTATTATGTTTCCGATTAATACAATTCTAGCATGAATAGTAAACATTTATCATGATATAAGGAAATAAATAATAACTTTATTATTGCCTCTAGGGCATATTTCCTTCACAACGACCATCCTCAATGATCCATCCTTCTTCTCAACCAAGAGCACTAGGGCTCCCCACGGTGATGATCTTCGTCGGATGTAACCTTTCTCCAATAACTCCTTAATCCGCTTCTTTATCTCCTCTAGGTCATTTGCGGGCATCCGGTATGGTCTCTTTCGATATAGGCCCGGTGCCTGGCAACAGTTCTATCAAAAACTCGATGTCCCGATCTGATGGCATGCCTGGTAATTCCTCTGGGAATACATCTGGGTAATCCTACAACAGGCACTTCTTCCTGAACAACTCCTGTGAGAGAATTTACTTGGCTCCTCCTAGGCACATTCCTAGATACATACTTGATCCTTTTTCCCTCCGGGGTGGTGAGCAGAATTGGCTTACTAGCACAGTCAATGCTTCCTCCATACTTCGACATCCAGTCCGTGCCTAATATCACATCCAATCCTTGTGACTCCAAAATTATTAGGTCTGACGGGAAAACATGGCTACCAATGGTTAAGGGTATCCGGTCGCACCATCGGCTGGCCATATATTCTGCTCCAAGTGAACTTACTAACAGAGGTGTCCTAAGGGCTTGGGTTGGCAATTTAAATTTATCCACGAATTCCCTTGATATGTAAGAATGCGATGCACCAGTATCGAAAAGAACAAGGGCGGTAAAAGACTTAACCAAAAACTTACCGATAACTGCGTCTGACTGCTCTCCAACCTCCTCCATGTTCACGTGGTTCACTTGTCCTTTGTTGAATGGATTGGGCTTCTTCCCAGCGCTCCCATTACCATTTCCATTCTTCGCTTCAGGGCACTCCATGGCATAGTGTCCAGTCTTCCCGCACTTGAAGCAAGTAATGTGACTTAGGTCTCTCTTGGCGGGTGTGGCTGGATTGGAGTGGTTCTGATTGTTGCTTGCTCCGTTACCCCATTCTTGGAACCATTGTGGTTATGCGAACTTCCTCCATTGTGGTTATGTCCTCCATGGTTATGAACAAGTCCTCCCGAGTTTGGGGTTAGACGAGGCTTCTGCTGAGCTCCTGAGTTGTACCTTCCATGCCCATACTTCCTCTTGCGGCTCTCAATGTGCTGCTGCTTCCCTTCCATCATAAGAGCCTTGTCTACCAACTCCTGGTAGTTAGCAAATGTTGCCACCATCAACTGCATGCTCATCTCATCATTTAGCCCTTCCATAAACTTCTCCTGCTTCGCGGCATCTGTGGCCACATCATCGGGGGCATAGCGAGATAACTTGCTAAACTCATCCACGTACTGCGCTACAGTATGGTTCCCCTGGCGTAAGTTGCGAAACTCACGCTTCTTCATGCTCATAGCTCCAGTTGAGACATGGGTTGTGCGGAATGCTTGCTGAAACTGGTCCCAAGTGATATTGGCTATGGGGAAAGTGGCTGTGTAATTCTCCCACCATGAGGCTGCTAGTCCATCCAACTGATGTGCGGCAAAACACAACTTCTCTGCATCTGTGCAACCTGCGGTGGTCAACTCCCTTCCAATACGGCGTAGCCAATCATCAGCAACTATCGGCTCGGTGCTACTGGAAAACACCGGCGGCTGCAACCTCAGAAAACGAGCTAAGTTGTCAACTGGAGGCGGGTTGTTGTTGTTGTTGTTGTTGTTGTTGTTGTTGTTGTTGTTGTTGTTGTTGTTGTGTTGTTGTTGTTGCCTTGGTTCTGAACTAGTATCTGCATCAAGGCATTCTACTGCTGGATCAACTGGGTGATCTCCGGTGGGAAGACAAATCCGGTGTCACGTCTCGGAGGCATCTGATGGGTTTAGAGGGGAGAGATTAGAATAGAAAAGGGGTCTAGTGAGAATGCACTACCCATATGCACATGAGACAAACACAATCAAATCACTCAATCAATCAAGCAAGGGCATACAATCGGTCTAGAACTATCGTTAAAAGTGCTCAAACTACTACTATATACATGGGGGAATACTACTAATCATATGGGGGTCATCTAGAAAATTTGATCGGTGGAAGACTCCATGATGTCTACTCCAGCTTCGTCTTCAATGTCATCATCACTGCCGTCGGGGTCGGAGTCGGTGTCGTCGATGATGATGTAGTTTTCCGGGCAAGTTGAATCGAAGTCTTCTCCTCCTGGCGCGGGGTCTCCCATGAATACTCCGATCTTCTTTATCAGGTCGTCATTCTTCTCCAATAGTGTTGCGATTTCCACCTCATATCCATCGCGTGTAGACTTGAGTTCATCTTCCATCTCGGTGATCCTTGTCTTTGCCTTCTTCAAATCCATCATGTCTGCGCACATCTGATTCTCCTGGCGTCGAATGTGCTGGTTTAACTCCTGAATGAAAGCCGCAATGGACCTGTCCTTCTTGGTGCTGACTATCTCCCATTGCTCATCTCGGCGCCCACATATCTGGTAGATAGTATCCTTGAGATCCTTGTGGTAAACTTCACCGATGCGTCCCTGATACGTCTCCAATGTATCTATAATTTTTGA
>NW_025228193.1:42468-43839 GCF_018294505.1 Triticum aestivum | reverse complement strand
AATGTCCTTCCTGGAACTTCAACACAAATCATCCAGCGCTCCTCTTCTGGTAAGGTGGCGTTGTAGGTCCCGGTGAAGCTTGGTATTCCGATGTTCAGGTACCTAGTGACTTCCTTCAAGTGTCGTCCAAAGGGTGTGTCTTCATCCGGTTGTGCAAACTTGTTCCTCGAATCCGCCATCCTAAAGAGTAGAAAATGGAGAGGAGTCAGAAATGAGTAGCGAAGAGTGACCTAAGGCTTTTCTTAGTGGTCGTGTCCTACACTCAGTGTGTGCTCTGATACCATCTTGTAGCGACCCGACCTCAAACGGTCAAGTCTCTGTGCTTCAGTGTCATCCCTGGATCGGTAATGCTGACACACACAATACTCGAAGGATTTATAACAGAGTAGCAATCACACACTTATTACATCGAATGTCTCAAAAGAGAACTTATTACAATAAGTATGGCTTAAGGCCATCTAATACGATAACAGCGGAAGGCTTGGAAGATAAAGTGAGTCCATCAACTCCAACGGCATAGCTGAGCTGCACAACAACGACCTATCGCACCTTTACTCGTCGTCTGAAAAGTCTGCAGCATGATAAGTTGCAGCCCGAGAACGGGTCACCACATGGAATATGCTGGCAATATAACATAGTAGAGCAAGAACAGAATAATGCTATCACTACATGCATATTTGGCTGGTGGAAAGGCTCTATGGTTACATGGTTTTTGCGAAAAAGCCATTTTTTTCCTACAACAAAGGAATAGATTTTATTTAACTATCATGGTGGTTGAACAACATTGAGAAGGTACCTCCAACTCAATCCCAATTAGAAGTAATTATCAACCCAACATATTAAATTAGAGTGATGAGATACATATGATAATCCAAGTACTAGATACTCAAGATGTCCATAACTGGGGACACGGCTAACCATGATTAGATTGTACACTCTGCAGAGGTTTGCGCACTTTTCCCCACAAGACTCGATCTCCTCCGTTGAATTTCTCGCACTATATGGTGTTTGAGAAACGGATGACCGAGACACAGTCTTTCAGAAGCATTAACTCTAACCCCGGGTAGACAGTACCAACCTACATCCCTCTACATCTGCTAGCCTACCACTGGAAGAGGTCATGCAACTTAGTCAACTATGCTAGAGCCCATAATAGCTTGTGGCTGCACACGGAAGTTTCTAGCATGAAATATCTCAGTTCCCTTTGAGCCTGGGTGGCGGACCTTAGGATTATCACACGGGTACTCCGGGATATCCTTGGACAACACTAGATTCTCCAGGTGCCCTGCTCCCTCTTGAGCACTACGTTGGATTTCCCCGAAGAGGAGAGGATGATGAAGCAGAGTAGCGTAAGTATTTCCCTCAGTTTTT
>NW_025228193.1:37699-40004 GCF_018294505.1 Triticum aestivum | reverse complement strand
GTGGTAAGTTGCATGGCAATATATCTCGGAATGGCTATGGAAATGCCATGATAGTAGGTATGGTGGCTGTTTCGAGGAAGGTATATGGTGGGTGTATGATACCGGCGAAAGGTGCGTGGTATTAGAGAGGCTAGCAATGGTGGAAGGAAGGAAAAGTGTGTATGATCCATGGACTCAACATTAGTCATAAAGAACTCATAGACTTATTGCAAAAATCTACAAGTTATCAAAGCAAAGTATTACGCGCATGCTCCTTGGGGGATAGATTGGTAGGAAAAGACCATCGCTCGTCCCCGACCGCCACTCATAAGGAAGACAATCAATGAATAAATCGTGCTCCGACTTCATCACATACCGGTTCACCATACGTGCATGCTACGGGAATCACAAACTTTAACACAAGTATTTCTCAAATTCACAACTAATCAACTAGCATGACTCTAATATCACCATCTTCATATCTCAAAACAGTTATCAAGCATCAAACTTTTCTTAATATTCAACACACTCATAAGAAGGTTTTTACTATTTTTGTATACCTAGCATATTAAGATTATTAAGCAAATAACCATGCTATTTAAGTCTCTCAAAATAATCTAAGTGAAGCATGAGAGATCAATAGTTTCTATAAAACAAAACCACCACCGTGCTCTGAAAGATATAAGTGAAGCACTAGAGCAAAACTATAAAGCTCAAAAGATATAAGTAAAGCACAAAGAGCAAAACTATAAAGCTCAAAAGATATAAGTGAAGCACATAGAGTATTCTAACAAATTACAATTCATGTATGGCTCTCTTAAAAGGTGTGTACAGCAAGGATGATTGTGGTAAACTAAAAAGCAAAGACTCAAATCATACAAGACGCTCCAAGCAAAACACATATCATGTGGTAAATAAAAATATAGCTCCAAGTAAAGTTACCGATGGAAGTAGACGAAAGAGGGGATGCCTTCCGGGGCATCCCCAAGCTTTGACTTTTTGGTGTCCTTATATTATCTTGGGGGTTCCATGGGCATCCCCAAGCTTAGGCTCTTGCCACTCCTTGTTCCATAATCCATCAAAAATTTCACCCAAAACTTGAAAACTTCACAACACAAAACTCAACAGAAATCTCGTGAGCTCCGTTAGCGAAAGAAAACAAAGGACCACTTCAAGGTACTGTAATGAACTCATTCTTTATTTATATTGGTGTTAAACCTAATGTATTCCAACTTCTATATGGTTTATAAACTATTTTACTAGCCATAGATTCATCAAAATAAGCAAACAACACACGAAAAACAGAATCTTTCGAAAACAGAATAGTCTGTAGTAATCTGTAACTAACGCAAACTTATGGAACTCCAAAAAATCAGACAAAATAGGACGACCTAGGAAATTTTTTTATTGATCAGAAGCAATTGGAATCACTATTTTATCACGTTCTGGTGATTTTTAACAATTGTTTTCGTGAACAGAAAGTTTCTGGAAATTACAGCAAGATCAAATAACTATCATCCAAGAAGATCATATAGGTTTAACTTGGCACAAACACTAATTAAAACATAAAACCATATCTAAACAGAAGGTAGATGGATAATTTATTCCTAAACAGAAGCAAAAAGCAAAAAAATAAAAATAAAATTGGGTTGCCTCCCAACAAGCGCTATTGTTTAACGCCCCTAGCAAGGCATAAAAGCAAGGATAGATCTAGGTATTGCCATCTTTGGTAGGCAATCCATAATTGGCTCTCATGATAGATTCATATGGTAATTTTATTTTCTTCCTAGGGAAGTGTTCCATGCCCTTCTTTAATGGAAATTGAAATCTAATATTCCCTTCCTTCATATCAATAATTGCACCAACCGTTCTAAGGAAAGGCCTACCAAGAATAATAGGACAAGAAGGATTGAAATCTATATCAAGAACGATAAAATCTACGGGCACATAATTCCTATTTGCAACAATAAGAACATCATTAATTCTTCCCATAGGTTTCTTAATAGTGGAATCCGCAAGATGCAAGTTTAGAGAGCAATCATCAAAATCACGGAAATCTAGCAAATCACACAAGGTTTTGGGAATACTGGAGACACTAGCACCCAAATCACATAAAGCATAAAATTCATGATCCTTAATCTTAATGTTAATAGTTGGTTCCCACTCATCATAAAGTTTTCTAGGGATAGAAACTTCCAACTCAAGTTTTTCTTCATAAGATTGCATCAAGGCATCAACGATATGTTTGGTAAACGCTTTATTTTGACTATAAGCATGAGGAGAATTTAGCACGGATTGCAACAAGGAAATACAATCAATTAAAGAG
>NW_025228193.1:25105-37689 GCF_018294505.1 Triticum aestivum | reverse complement strand
ACAACTGATGTTCCCTGAGTTTCTCGAGAACTAAACGCAAATGCTCCTTGTGCTCCTCCTCATTCTTCGAGTATACCATTATATCATCAATGAACACCACGACGAGCTTATCCAAAAACTCCATAAACACCTTGTTCATCATACTCATGAAATAGGCAGGGGCGTTAGTCAGTCCAAATGACATGATTGTATACTCATATAACCTGTACCTTGTGGTGAATGTTGTTTTAGGTATATCCTTCTCCCGGATCTTCAGCTGGTGATATCCTGATCGCAAATCGATCTTCGCAAACACTTTAGCTCCTTGCAACTGGTCAAACAAATCATTGATCATCGGCAATGGGTATTTATTCTTGATCGTCACTTCATTCAATGCCCGACAATCAACGTGTTGGGTTTCGTAGTAATTTCAAAAAAATTCCTACACTCACACAAGATCATGGTGATGTATAGAAACGAGAAGGAGAGTGTGTCCACGTACCCACGTAGACCAAAAGCGAAAGCGTTCTGACAACGCAGTCGATGTAGTCGTACTTGACGATCCGACCAATCAACAGTTCATGTAGTTGTACGTCTTCACGATCCGACCGATCAAGCACCGAACGTACGGCACCTCCGAGTTCAGCACATGTTCAGCTCGATGACGTCCCTCGAACTCTGATCCAGCCGAGTGTTGAGGGAGAGTTTCGTCAGCACAACGGCGTGGTGACGGTGTTGACGTTCTACCGACGCAGGGCTTCTCCTAAGCACCGCTACAGTATTATCGAGGTGTAATTTGGTGTAGGGGGGCGCCGCACACGGCTAAGAGATCCAATCAATCGTGTGTGTGGCGCCCCCCTGCCTCTGTATATAAAGGAGCCAAGGGGGAGGTGGCCGGCCCAAGGGGAAGGCGCCAGGAGGAGTCCTATTCCCACCGGGAGTAGGACTCCCCCCCTCTCCTAGTTGGAATAGGATTGGTGGGAGGGGGGAAAGAGAGAAGGAAGGGGCCGGCCCCCCTTTGCCCCTAAACCAATTCGGTTTGGGCTAGGGGGCGCACCCTTGCTGCCCTCTCTTCCCACTAAGGCCCACTAAGGCCCAACAGCCTCCCGGGGGGTTCCGGTAACCTCCCGGTACTCCGGTAAAATCCCGATTTCACCCGGAACACTTCCGATATCCAAACATAGGCTTCCAATATATCAATCTTCATGTCTCGACCATTTCGAGACTCCTCGTCATGTCCGTGATCACATCCTTCGGTACATCAAACTCATAAACTCATAATATAACCGTCATCGAAACCTTAAGCGTGCGGACCCTACGGGTTCGAGAACTATGTAGACATGACTGAGACACTTCTCCAGTCAATAACCAATAGTGGAACCTGGATGTTCATATTGGCTCCCACATATTCTACGAAGATCTTTATCGGTCAAACCGCATAACAACATACGTTGTTCCCTTTGTCATCGGTATGTTACTTGCCCGAGATTCGATCGTCGGTATCTCAATACCTATTTCAATCTCGTTACCAGCAAGTCTCTTCACTTGTTCCGTAATACATCATCCCGCAACTAACTCATTAGTTGCAATGCTTGCAAGGCTTATAGTGATGTGCATTACCGAGAGGGCCCAGAGATACCTCTCCGACAATCGGAGTGACAAATCCTAATCTTGAAATACGCCAACCCAACAAGTACCTTTGGAGACACCTGTAGAGCACCTTTATAATCACCCATTTACGTTGTGACGTTTGGTAGCACACAAAGTGTTCCTCCGGTAAACGGGAGTTGCATAATCTCATAGTCATAGGAACATGTATAAGTCATGAAGAAAGCAATAGCAGAATACTAAACGATCGTGTGCTAAGCTAACGGAATGGGTCAGGTCAATCACGTCGTTCTCCTAATGAGGTGATCCCGTTAATCAAATGACAACTCATGTCTATGGCTAGGAAACATAACCATCTTTGATCAACGAGCTAGTCAAGTAGAGGCATACTAGTGACATATTGTTTGTCTATGTATTCACACAAGTATTATGTT
Organism: Triticum aestivum; assembly: GCF_018294505.1. Classification (NCBI taxonomy): domain Eukaryota; kingdom Viridiplantae; phylum Streptophyta; class Magnoliopsida; order Poales; family Poaceae; genus Triticum; species Triticum aestivum. The sequence goes on along the minus strand of NW_025228193.1, from coordinate 35,668 downwards.
TCCGGTTAATACAATTCTAGCATGAATAATAAACATTTATCATGATATAAGGAAATAAATAATAACTTTATTATTGCCTCTAGGGCATATTTCCTTCAGTCTCCCACTTGCACTATAGTCAATAATCTAGATTACACTGTAATGATTCTAACACCCATGGAGCCTTGGTGCTGATCATGTTTTGCTCGTGGAAGAGGCTTAGTCAACGGGTTTGCAACATTCAGATCCGTATGTATCTTGCAAATTTCTATGTCTCCCACCTGGACTTGGTCCCTGATGGATTTGAAGCGTCTCTTGATGTGTTTGGTCCGTTTGTGAAATCTGGATTCCTTCGCCAAGGCAATTGCACCAGTATTGTCACAAAAGATTTTCATTGGAGCCGATGCACTAGGTATGACACCTAGATCGGATATGAACTCCTTCATCCAGACTCCTTCGTTTGCTGCTTCCGAAGCAGCTATGTACTCCGCTTCACATGTAGATCCCGCCACGACGCTTTGTTTAGAACTTGTCCAACTGACAGATCCACCGTTCAATATAAACACATATCCGGTTTGCGATTTCGAATCGTCCGGATCAGTGTCAAAGCTTGCATCGACGTAACCACTTACGACAAGCTCTTTGTCACCTCCATAAATGAGAAACATATCCTTAGCCCTTTTCAGGTATTTCAGGATGTTCTTGACCGCTGTCCAGTGATCCACTCCTGGATTACTTTGGTACCTCCCTGCTAAACTAAAAGCAAGGCACAACTCAGGTCTGGTACACAGCATTGCATACATGATAGAGCCTATGGCTGAAGCATAGGGAACATCTTTCATCTTCTCTCTATCTTCTGCAGTGGTCGGGCATTGAGTCTTACTCAACTTCACACTCTACAACACAGGCAAGAACCCTTTCTTCGCCTGATCCATTTTGAACTTCTTCAAAACTTTGTCCAGGTATGTGCTTTGTGAAAGTCCAATCAAGCGTCTTGATCTATCTCTATAGATCTTGATGCCCAATATATAAGCAGCTTCACCGAGGTCTTTCATTAAAAAACTCTTATTCAAATATCCCTTTATGCTATCCAGAAATTCTATATTATTTCCGATCAACAATATGTCATCCACATATAATATCAGAAATGCTATAGAGCTCCCACTCACTTTCTTGTAAATACAGGCTTCTCCAAAAGTCTGTATAAACCCATATGCTTTGATCACACTATCAAAACGTTTATTCCAACTCCGAGAGGCTTGCACCAGTCCATAAATGGATCGCTGGAGCTTGCACACTTTGTTAGCTCCCTTTGGATCGATAAAACCTTCCGGTTGCATCATATACAACTCCTCTTCCAGAAACCCATTCAGGAATGCAGTTTTTACATCCATTTGCCAAATTTCATAATCTTAAAATGCGGCAATTGCTAACATGATTCGGACAGACTTAAGCATCGCTACGGTGAGAAAGTCTCATCGTAGTCAATCCCTTGAACTTGTCGAAACCCTTTTGCAACAAGTCGAGCTTTGTAGACAATAACATTACCGTCAGCGTCAGTCTTCTTCTTAAAAATCCATTTATTCTCAATTGCTTGCCGATCACCGGGAAAGTCAACCAAAGTCCACACTTTGTTCTCATACATGGAACCCATCTCAGATTTCATGGCCTCAAGCCATTTTGCGGAATCTGGGCTCACCATCGCTTCTTCATAGTTCGTAGGTTCGTCATGGTCTAGTAACATAACTTCCAAAACAGGATTACCGTACCACTCTGGTGCGGATCTCGCTCTGGTTGATCTACGAGGTTCAGTAGTTACTTGATCTGAAGTTTCATGATCATCATCATTAACTTCCTCACTAATTGGTGTAGGAGTCACAGGAACAAATTTCTGTGATGAACTACCTTCCAACAATGGAGGAGATACAGTTATCTCATCAAGTTCTACTTTCCTCCCACTCACTTCTTTCGAGAGAAACTCCTTCTCTAGAAAGGATCCAAATTTAGCAACAAAAGTCTTGCCTTCAGATCTGTGATAGAAGGTGTACCCAACAGTCTCTTTTGGGTATCCTATGAAGACACATTTCTCCGATTTGGGTTCGAGCTTATCAGGTTGAAGCTTTTTCACATAAGCATCGCAGCCCCAAACTTTAAGGAACGACAACTTTGGTTTCTTGCCAAACCACAGTTCATAAGGCGTCGTCTCAACGGATTTAGATGGTGCCCTATTTAACATGAATGCAGCAGTCTCTAGAGCATAGCCCCAAAACGATAGCGGTAAATCAGTAAGAGACATCATAGATCGCACCATATCTAGTAAAGTGCGATTACGACGTTCGGACACACCATTACGCTGTGGTGTTCCGGGTGGCGTGAGTTGCGAAACTATTCCGCATTGTTTCAAATGAATACCAAACTCGTAACTCAAATATTCTCCTCCACGATCAGATCGTAGAAACTTTATTTTCTTATTACGGTGATTTTCCACTTCACTCTGAAATTCCTTGAACTTTTCAAACGTTTCAGACTTATGCTTCATTAAGTAGATATACCAATATCTGCTTAAATCATCTGTGAAGGTGAGAAAATAACGATACCCGCTGCGAGCCTCAACATTCATTGGACCACATACATCAGTATGTATGATTTCCAACAAATCAGTTGCTCGCTCCATAGTTCTGGAGAACGGCTATTAGTCATCTTGCCCATGAGGCACGGTTCGCACCAAGTGATTCATAATCAAGAGGTTCCAAAAGTCCATCAGTATGGAGTTTCTTCATGCGCTTTATACCGATATGACCTAAACGGCAGTGCCACAAATAAGTAGTATTATCTTTATCAACTCTGCATCTTTTGGATTCAATATTATGAATATGTGTATTACTACTATCGAGATTCAACAAAAATAGACCGTTCTTCAAGGGTGCATGACCATAAAAGATATTATTCATATAAATAGAACAACCATTATTCTCTGATTTAAATGAATAACCGTCTCGCATCAAACAAGATCCAGATATAATGTTCATGCTCAACGCTGTCACCAAATAACAATTATTTAGGTCTAAAACTAATCCCGAAGGTAGATGTAGAGGTAGCGTGCCGACTGCGATCACATCGACTTTGGAACCGTTTCCCACGCGCATCGTCACCTCGTCCTTAGCCAATCTTCGCTCAATCCGTAGCCCCTGTTTCGAGTTGCAAATATTAGCAACAGAACCAGTATCAAATACCCAGGTGCTACTGCGAGTACTAGTAAGGTACACATCAATAACATGTATATCATATATACCTTTGTTCACCTTGCCATCCTTCTTATCCGCCAAATACTTGGGGCAGTTCCGCTTCCAGTGACCAGTTTGCTTGCAGTAGAAGCACTCAGTCTCAGGCTTAGGTCAGAGCAGCAACTTGCTTTCTTCTTGAAGTTCCCCTTCTTCTTACCTTTTCCCTTTTTCTTGAAACTGGTGGTTTTGTTAACCATCAACACTTGATGCTCCTTTTTGATTTCTACCTCCGCAGCCTTTAGCATCGCGAAGAGCTCGGGATTAGTCTTTTCCATCCCTTGCATATTATAGTTCATCACGAAGCTCTTGTAGCTTGGTGGCAGTGATTGAAGAATTCTGTCAATGATGCTATCATCCGGAAGATTAACTCCCAGCTGAATCATGTGATTATGATACCCAGACATCTTGAGTATATGCTCACTGACAGAACTATTCTCCTCCATCTTGCAGCTATAGAACTTATTGGAGACCTCATTTCTCTCAATCCGGGCATTTGCTTGAAATATTACCTTCAACTCCTGAAACATCTCATATGCTCCATGACGTTCAAAACGTCGTTGAAGACCCGATTCTAAGCCGTAAAGCATGGCACGCTGAACTATTGAGTAGTCATCAACACGCGACTGCCAGGCATTCACAATGTCTGCAGTTGCCGGCGCAGGTGGTACACCTAGCGGTGCTTCCAGGACGTAATTCTTTTGTGCAGCAATGAGGATAATCCTCAAGTTACGGACCCAGTCCGTGCAATTGCTACCATCATCTTTCAACTTTGCTTTCTCAAGGAACGCATTAAAATTTAACGGAACAACAACACGGGCCATCTATCTACAACAACATAGACAAGCAAGATACTATCAGGTACTAAGTTCATGATAAATTTAAGTTCAATTTAATCATATTACTTAAGAACTCCCACTTAGATAGACATCTCTCTAATCCTCTAAGTGATCACGTGATCCAAATCAACTAAACCGTGTCCGATCATCACGTGAGACGGAGTAGTTTTCAATGGTGAACATCACTATGTTGATCATATCTACTATATGATTCACGCTCGACCTTTCGGTCTCCGTGTTCCGAGGCCATATCTGTTATATGCTAGGCTCGTCAAGTTTAACCTGAGTATTCCGCGTGCAACTGTTTTGCACCCGTTGTATTTGAACGTAGAGCCTATCACACCCGATCATCACGTGGTGTCTCAGCATGAAGAACTTTGGAAACGGTGCATACTCAGGGAGAACACCTTTTACTTGATAATTTAGTGAGAGATCATCTTATAATGCTACCGTCGTTCTAAGCAGAATAAGATGCATAAAAGATAAACATCACATGCAATCAATATAAGTGATATGATATGGCCATCATCATCTTGTGCTTGTGATCTCCATCTCCGAAGCACCTTCATGATCACCATCGTCACCGGCACGACACCTTGATCTCCATCGTAGCATCATTGCACCGTCATGATCACCATCGTCATCGGCGCGACACCTTGATCTCCATCGTAGCATCGTTGTCGTCTCGCCAAACTTATGCTTTCACGACTATCGCTACCGCTTAGTGATAAAGTAAAGCATTACATCGCGATTTCATTGCATACAATAAAGCGACAACCATATGGCTCCTGCCAGTTGCCGATAACTCGGTTACAAAACATGATCATCTCATACAACAAATTATATCACATCATGCCTTGACCATATCACATCACAACATGCCCTGCAAAAACAAGTTAGACGTCCTCTACTTTGTTGTTGCAAGTTTTACGTGGCTGCTACGGGCTTCGCAAGAACCATTCTTACCTACGCATCAAGACCACAACGATAGTTTGTCAAGTAGATGCTGTTTTAACCTTCGCAAGGACCGGGCGTAGCCACACTCGATTCAACTAAAGTGAGAGAGACAGACACCCGCCAGTCACCTTTAAGCAAGGAGTGCTCGCAGCGGTGAAACCGGTCTCGCGTAAGCGTACGCGTAATGTTGGTCCGGGCCGCTTCATCTCACAATACCGCTGAACCAAAGTATGACATGCTGGTAAGCAGTATGACTTATATCGCCCACAACTCACTTGTGTTCTACTCGTGCATAACATCAACGCATAAAACCTGGCTCTAATACCACTGTTGGGTTTCGTAGTAATTTCAAAAAAATTCCTACGCTCACACAAGATCATGGTGATGTATAGCAACGAGAAGGAGAGTGTGTCCACGTACCCTCGTAGACCGAAAGCGAAAGCGTTATGACAACGCGGTCGATGTAGTCGTACTTGACGATCCGACCGATCAACAGTTGATGTAGTTGTACGTCTTCACGATCCGACCGATCAAGCACCGAACGTACGGCACCTCCGAGTTCAGCACATGTTCAGCTCGATGACGTCCCTCAAACTCCGATCCAGCCGAGTGTTGAGGGAGAGTTTCGTCAGCACAACGGCGTGGTGACGATGTTGACGTTCTACCGACGCAGCGCTTCGCCTAAGCACCGCTACAGTATTATCGAGGTGTAATTTGGTGTAGGGGGGCGCCGCACATGGCTAAGAGATCCAATCAATCGTGTGTGTGGTGCCCCCTGCCTCTGTATATAAAGGAGCCAAGGGGGAGGTGGCCGGCCCAAGGGGATTACGCCAGGAGGAGTCCTATTCCCACCGGGAGTAGGACTCCCCCCCTCTCCTAGTTGGAATAGGATTGGTGGGAGGGGGGAAAGAGAGAAGGAAGGAGCCGGCCCCCCTTTGCCCCTATACCAATTCGGTTTGGGCTAGGGGGGGCGCACCCTTGCTGCCCTCTCTTCCCACTAAGGCCCAACAGCCTCCCGGGGGGTTCCGGTAACCTCCCGGTACTCCGGTAAAATCCCGATTTCACCCGGAACACTTCCGATATCCAAACATAGGCTTCCAATATATCAATCTTCATGTCTCGACCATTTCGAGACTCCTCGTCATGTCCGTGATCACATCCGGGACTCCGAACAACCTTCGGTACATCAAACTCATAAACTCATAATATAACCGTCATCGAAACCTTAAGCGTGCGGACCCTACGGGTTCGAGAACTATGTAGACATGACCGAGACACTTCTCCAGTCAATAACCAATAGTGGAACCTGGATGTTCATATTGGCTCCTACATATTCTACGAAGATCTTTATCGGTCAAACCGCATAACAACATACGTTGTTCCCTTTGTCATCGGTATGTTACTTGCCCGAGATTCGATCGTCGGTATCTCAATACCTAGTTCAATCTCGTTACCAGCAAGTCTCTTCACTCGTTCCGTAATACATCATCCCACAACTAACTCATTAGTTGCAATGCTTGCAAGGCTTATAGTGATGTGCATTACCGAGAGGGCCCAGAGATACCTCTCCGACAATCGGAGTGACAAATCCTAATCTTGAAATACGCCAACCCAACAAGTACCTTTGGAGACACCTGTAGAGCACCTTTATAATCACCCATTTACGTTGTGACGTTTGGTAGCACACAAAGTGTTCCTCCGGTAAACAGGAGTTGCATAATCTCATAGTCATAGGAACATGTATAAGTCATGAAGAAAGCAATAGCAGAATACTAAACGATCGTGTGCTAAGGTAACGGAATGGGTTAGGTCAATCACGTCATTCTCCTAATGAGGTGATCCCGTTAATCAAATGACAACTCATCTCTATGGCTAGGAAACATAACCATCTTTGATCAACGAGCTAGTCAAGTAGAGGCATACTAGTGACATACTGTTTGTCTATGTATTCACACAAGTATTATGTTTCCGATTAATACAATTCTAGCATGAATAGTAAACATTTATCATGATATAAGGAAATAAATAATAACTTTATTATTGCCTCTAGGGCATATTTCCTTCACAACGACCATCCTCAATGATCCATCCTTCTTCTCAACCAAGAGCACTAGGGCTCCCCACGGTGATGATCTTCGTCGGATGTAACCTTTCTCCAATAACTCCTTAATCCGCTTCTTTATCTCCTCTAGGTCATTTGCGGGCATCCGGTATGGTCTCTTTCGATATAGGACCGGTGCCTGGCAACAGTTCTATCAAAAACTCGATGTCCCGATCTGATGGCATGCCTGGTAATTCCTCTGGGAATACATCTGGGTAATCCTACAACAGGCACTTCTTCCTGAACAACTCCTGTGAGAGAATTTACTTGGCTCCTCCTAGGCACATTCCTAGATACATACTTGATCCTTTTTCCCTCCGGGGTGGTGAGCAGAATTGGCTTACTAGCACAGTCAATGCTTCCTCCATACTTCGACATCCAGTCCGTGCCTAATATCACATCCAATCCTTGTGACTCCAAAATTATTAGGTCTGATGGGAAAACATGGCTACCAATGGTTAAGGGTATCCGGTCGCACCATCGGCTAGCCATATATTCTGCTCCAAGTGAACTTACTAACAGAGGTGTCCTAAGGGCTTGGGTTGGCAATTTAAACTTATCCACGAATTCCCTTGATATGTAAGAATGCGATGCACCAGTATCGAAAAGAACAAGGGCGGTAAAAGACTTAACCAAAAACTTACCGATAACTGCGTCTGACTGCTCTCCAACCTCCTCCATGTTCACGTGGTTCACTTGTCCTTTGTTGAATGGATTGGGCTTCTTCCCAGCGCTCCCATTACCATTTCCATTCTTCGCTTCAGGGCACTCCATGGCATAGTGTCCAGTCTTCCCGCACTTGAAGCAAGTAATGTGACTTAGGTCTCTCTTGGCGGGTGTGGCTGGATTGGAGCGGTTCTGATTGGTGCTTGCTCCGTTACCCCATTCTTGGAACCATTGTGGTTATGCGAACTTCCTCCATTGTGGTTATGTCCTCCATGGTTATGAACAAGTCCTCCCGAGTTCGGGGTTAGACGAGGCTTCTGCTGAGCTCCTGAGTTGTACCTTCCATGCCCATACTTCCTCTTGCGGCTCTCAATGTGCTGCTACTTCCCTTCCATCATAAGAGCCTTGTCTACCAACTCCTGGTAGTTAGCAAATGTTGCCACCATCAACTGCATGCTCATCTCATCATTTAGCCCTTCCATAAACTTCTCCTGCTTCGCGGCATCTGTGGCCACATCATCGGGGGCATAGCGAGATAACTTGCTAAACTCATCCACGTACTGCGCTACAGTATGGTTCCCCTAGCGTAAGTTGCGAAACTCACGCTTCTTCATGCTCATAGCTCCAGTTGAGACATGGGTTGTGCGGAATGCTTGCTGAAACTGGTCCCAAGTGATATTGGCTATGGGGAAAGTGGCTGTGTAATTCTCCCACCATGAGGCTGCTGGTCCATCCAACTGATGTGCGGCAAAACACAACTTCTCTGCATCTGTGCAACCTGCGGTGGTCAACTCCCTTCCAATACGGCGTAGCCAATCATCAGCAACTATCGGCTCGGTGCTACTGGAAAACACCGGCGGCTGCAACCTCAGAAAACGAGCTAAGTTGTCAACTGGAGGCGGGTTGTTGTTGTTGTTGTTGTTGTTGTTGTTGTTGTTGTTGTTGTTGTTGTTGTTGTGTTGTTGTTGTTGCCTTGGTTCTGAACTAGTATCTGCATCAAGGCATTCTACTGCTGGATCAACTGGGTGATCTCCGGTGGGAAGACAAATCCGGTGTCACGTCTCGGAGGCATCTGATGGGTTTAGAGGGGAGAGATTAGAATAGAAAAGGGGTCTAGTGAGAATGCACTACCCATATGCACATGAGACAAACACAATCAAATCACTCAATCAATCAAGCAAGGGCATACAATCGGTCTAGAACTATCGTTAAAAGTGCTCAAACTACTACTATATACATGGGGGAATACTACTAATCATATGGGGGTCATCTAGAAAATTTGATCGGTGGAAGACTCCATGATGTCTACTCCAGCTTCGTCTTCAATGTCATCATCACTGCCGTCGGGGTCGGAGTCGGTGTCGTCGATGATGATGTAGTTTTCCGGGCAAGTTGAATCGAAGTCTTCTCCTCCTGGCGCGGGGTCTCCCATGAATACTCCGATCTTCTTTATCAGGTCGTCATTCTTCTCCAATAGTGTTGCGATTTCCACCTCATATCCATCGCGTGTAGACTTGAGTTCATCTTCCATCTCGGTGATCCTTGTCTTTGCCTTCTTCAAATCCATCATGTCTGCGCACATCTGATTCTCCTGGCGTCGAATGTGCTGGTTTAACTCCTGAATGAAAGCCGCAATGGACCTGTCCTTCTTGGTGCTGACTATCTCCCATTGCTCATCTCGGCGCCCACATATCTGGTAGATAGTATCCTTGAGATCCTTGTGGTAAACTTCACCGATGCGTCCCTGATACGTCTCCAATGTATCTATAATTTTTGACTGCTCCATGCTATATTATCTACTATTTTGGACAATTTTGGGCTTTATTATCCACTTTTATATTATTTTTGGGACTAACCTATTAACCGGAGGCCCAGCCCAGAATTGCTATTTTTTGCCTATTTCAGTGTTTCGAAGAAAAGGAATATCAAACGGAGTCCAATTGACCTGAAACACCACGGAACTTATTTTTGGACCAGAAGAAGCCCACGGAGTACCGGAGTTACACCAGGGGAGTCCTGAGCTGCCCACGAGGGTGGGGGACGCGCCCACCCCCCTAGGGCGCGCCCCCCTGCCTCGTGGACAGCCCGGAGGTCCACCGACGTACTTCTTCCTCCCATATATACCCATATACCCTAAAACTTCGGGGAACATAATAGATCGGGAGTTCCGCCGCCGCAAGCCTCTGTAGCCACCAAAAACCAATCGGGACCCTGTTCCGGCACCCTGCCGGAGGGGGGAACCCTCACCGGTGGCCATCTTCATCATCCCGGCGCTCTCCATGACGAGGAGGGAGTAGTTCACCCTCGGGGCTGAGGGTATGTACCAGTAGCTATGTGTTTGATCTCCCTCTCTCATGTTCTTGATTTGGCACGATCTTGATGTATCGCGAGCTTTGCTATTATAGTTGGATCTTATGTTTCTTCTCCCCCTCTACTCTCTTGTAATGGATTGAGTTTCCCCTTTGAAGTTATCTTATCGGATTGAGTCTTTAAAGATTTGAGAACACTTGATGTATGTCTTGCCGTGCGTATCTGTGGTGACAATGGGATATCACGTGATTCACTTGATGTATGTTTTGGTGATCAACTTGCGGGTTCCGCCCATGAACCTATGCATAGGGGTTGGCACACGTTTTCGTCGTGATTCTCCGATAGAAACTTTGGGGCACTCTTTGAGGTTCTATGTGTTGGTTGAATAGATGAATTTGAGATTTTGTGATGCATATCGTATAATCATACC
>NW_025228193.1:13950-24578 GCF_018294505.1 Triticum aestivum | reverse complement strand
AATGTCCTTCCTGGAACTTCAACACAAATCATCCAGCGCTCCTCTTCTGGTAAGGTGGCGTTGTAGGTCCCGGTGAAGCTTGGTATTCCGATGTTCAGGTACCTAGTGACTTCCTTCAAGTGTCGTCCAAAGGGTGTGTCTTCATCCGGTTGTGCAAACTTGTTCCTCGAATCCGCCATCCTAAAGAGTAGAAAATGGAGAGGAGTCAGAAATGAGTAGCGAAGAGTGACCTAAGGCTTTTCTTAGTGGTCGTGTCCTACACTCAGTGTGTGCTCTGATACCATCTTGTAGCGACCCGACCTCAAACGGTCAAGTCTCTGTGCTTCAGTGTCATCCCTGGATCGGTAATGCTGACACACACAATACTCGAAGGATTTATAACAGAGTAGCAATCACACACTTATTACATCGAATGTCTCAAAAGAGAACTTATTACAATAAGTATGGCTTAAGGCCATCTAATACGATAACAGCGGAAGGCTTGGAAGATAAAGTGAGTCCATCAACTCCAACGGCATAGCTGAGCTGCACAACAACGACCTATCGCACCTTTACTCGTCGTCTGAAAAGTCTGCAGCATGATAAGTTGCAGCCCGAGAACGGGTCACCACATGGAATATGCTGGCAATATAACATAGTAGAGCAAGAACAGAATAATGCTATCACTACATGCATATTTGGCTGGTGGAAAGGCTCTATGGTTACATGGTTTTTGCGAAAAAGCCATTTTTTTCCTACAACAAAGGAATAGATTTTATTTAACTATCATGGTGGTTGAACAACATTGAGAAGGTACCTCCAACTCAATCCCAATTAGAAGTAATTATCAACCCAACATATTAAATTAGAGTGATGAGATACATATGATAATCCAAGTACTAGATACTCAAGATGTCCATAACTGGGGACACGGCTAACCATGATTAGATTGTACACTCTGCAGAGGTTTGCGCACTTTTCCCCACAAGACTCGATCTCCTCCGTTGAATTTCTCGCACTATATGGTGTTTGAGAAACGGATGACCGAGACACAGTCTTTCAGAAGCATTAACTCTAACCCCGGGTAGACAGTACCAACCTACATCCCTCTACATCTGCTAGCCTACCACTGGAAGAGGTCATGCAACTTAGTCAACTATGCTAGAGCCCATAATAGCTTGTGGCTGCACACGGAAGTTTCTAGCATGAAATATCTCAGTTCCCTTTGAGCCTGGGTGGCGGACCTTAGGATTATCACACGGGTACTCCGGGATATCCTTGGACAACACTAGATTCTCCAGGTGCCCTGCTCCCTCTTGAGCACTACGTTGGATTTCCCCGAAGAGGAGAGGATGATGAAGCAGAGTAGCGTAAGTATTTCCCTCAGTTTTTTAGAACCAAGGTATCAATCCAGTAGGAGGCTTCACGCTAGTCCCTAGTACCTACACAAAACAAATAGCTCCTCGCAACCAATGCGAATAGGGGTTGTCAATCCCTTCACGGTCACTTACGAGAGTGAGATCTGATAGATATGATAGATAATATTTTTGGTATTTTTGGTATAAAGATGCAGAGTAAAATAAAAAGCAAAGTAAAAAAGCAAAGCAATAATAAAGTGATGAAGATCAATATGATGAAAATAGACCCGGGGGCCATAGGTTTCACTAGTGGCTTCTCTCAAGAGCTTAGTATTTTACGGTGGGTGAACGAATTACTGTTGAGCAATTGACAGAATTAAGCATAGTTATGAGAGTATCTAGGTATGATCATGTATATAGGCATCATGTCCGAGACAAGTAGACCGACTCCTGCCTGCATCTACTACTATTACTCCACTCATCGACCGCTATCCAGCATGCATCTAGAGTATTAAGTTAAAAACAGAGTAACGCCTTAAGCAAGATGACATGATGTAGAGGGATAAATTCATGAAATATGATAAAATCCCCATCTTGTTATCCTCGATGGCAACAATACAATATGTGCCTTGCTGCCCCTTCTGTCACTAGGAAAGGACACCGCAAGATTGAACCCAAAGCTAAGCACTTCTCCCATTGCAAGAAAAACCAATCTAGTAGGCCAAACCAAACTGATAATTCGAAGAGACTTGCAAAGGTAACCAATCATACATAATAGAATTCAGAGAAGATTCAAATATTGCTCATAGATAATCTTGATCATAAACCCACAATTCATCGGTCTCAACAAACACACCGCAAAAAGAAGATTACATCGAATAGATCTCCACGAGAGAGGGGGAGAACAATGTATTGAGATCCAAAAAGAGAGAAGAAGCCATCTAGCTACTAACTATGGACCCGAAGGTCTGAGGTAAACTACTCGCACTTCATCGGAGAGGGTATGGTGTTGATGTAGAAGCCCTCCATGGTGGATTCCCCTTCCGGCGGAGCTCCGGAACAGGCCCCAAGATGGGATCTCGTGGGAACAGAAGGTTGCGGCGGTGGAATTAGTTTTTTGGCTCCGTATCTGATCGTTTGGGGGTACGTAGGTATATATAGGAGGAAGGAGTACGTCGGTGGAGCAAAGAGGGGCCCACGAGGCAGGGGGCGCGCCCTATGGGGGTGGGCGCACCCCTCACCCTCGTGGCCGCCTACCTTCTTTCTTGACGTGGGATCCAAGTCTCCTGGATCATATTCGGTGAGAAAATCACGTTCGCGAAGGTTTCATTCCGTTTGGACTCTGTTTGATATTCCTTTTCTGCGAAACTCTGAAATAAGCAAAAAACATCAATTCTGGGCTGGGCCTCCGGTTAATAGGTTAGTCCCAAAAGTAATATAAAAGTGGAAAATAAATCCCAGTATAGTCCAAAACAGTAGATAATATAGCATGGAGCAATCAAAAATTATAGATACGTTGGAGACGTATCAGGCATCCCCAAGCTTAATTCCTGCTCGTCCTCGAGTAGGTATATGATAAAAAAGAATTTTTGATGCGGAGTGCTACTTGGCATAATTTCAATGTAATTCTTCTTAATTGTGGTATGAATATTTAGATCCGAAAGATTCAAGACAAAAGTTCATATTGACATAAAAATAATAATACTTCAAGCATACTAACTAAGCAATTATGTCCTCCCAAAATAACATGGCCAAAGAAAGTTATCCCTACAAAATCATATAGTCTGGCTATGCTCTATCTTCACCACAGAAAGTATTTAAATCATGCACAACCCCGATGACAAGCCAAGCAATTGTTTCATACTTTTGACATTTTCAAAACTCTTTCAATCTTCACGCAATACATGAGCGTGAGCCATGGATATAGCACTATATGTGGAATAGAATGGTTGTTGTGGAGAAGACAAAAAGAGGGGAAGATAGTCTCACATGAACTAGGCGTATCAACGGGCTATGGAGATGCCCATCAATAGATATCAATGTGAGTGAGTAGGGATTGCCATGCAACGGATGCACTAGAGCTATAAGTATATGAAAGCTCAACAAAAGAAACTAAGTGGGTGTGCATCCAACTCGCTTGCTCACGAAGACCTAGGGCATTTTGAGGAAGCCCATCACTGGAATATACAAGCCAAGTTCTATAATGAAAAATTCCCACTAGTATATGAAAGTGACAAAATGAGAGACTCTCTATCATGAAGATCATGGTGCTACTTTGAAACACAAGTGTGGTAAAAGGATAGTAACATTGTCCCTTCTCTCTTTTTCTCTCATTTTTTTTATTTGGGCCTTTTCTCCCTTTTTTTATGGCCTCTTTTTTTTCGTCCGGAGTCTCATCCCGACTTGTGGAGGAATCATAGTCTCCATCATCCTTTCCTCACTTGGGACAATGCTCTAAAAATGATGATCATCATACTTTTATTTTTCTTACAACTCAACAATTACAACTCAATACTTAGAACAAAGTATGACTCTATATGAATGCCTCCGGCGGTGTACCGGGATATGCAATGAACCAAGAGTGACATGTATGAAAGAATTATGAACGGTGGCTTTGCCACAAATACGATGTCAACTACATGATCATGCTAAGCAATATGACAATGATGGAGCGTGTCATAGTAAATGGAACGGTGGTAAGTTGCATGGCAATATATCTCGGAATGGCTATGGAAATGCCATGATAGTAGGTATGGTGGCTGTTTCGAGGAAGGTATATGGTGGGTGTATGATACCGGCGAAAGGTGCGTGGTATTAGAGAGGCTAGCAATGGTGGAAGGAAGGAAAAGTGTGTATGATCCATGGACTCAACATTAGTCATAAAGAACTCATAGACTTATTGCAAAAATCTACAAGTTATCAAAGCAAAGTATTACGCGCATGCTCCTTGGGGGATAGATTGGTAGGAAAAGACCATCGCTCGTCCCCGACCGCCACTCATAAGGAAGACAATCAATGAATAAATCGTGCTCCGACTTCATCACATACCGGTTCACCATACGTGCATGCTACGGGAATCACAAACTTTAACACAAGTATTTCTCAAATTCACAACTAATCAACTAGCATGACTCTAATATCACCATCTTCATATCTCAAAACAGTTATCAAGCATCAAACTTTTCTTAATATTCAACACACTCATAAGAAGGTTTTTACTATTTTTGTATACCTAGCATATTAAGATTATTAAGCAAATAACCATGCTATTTAAGTCTCTCAAAATAATCTAAGTGAAGCATGAGAGATCAATAGTTTCTATAAAACAAAACCACCACCGTGCTCTGAAAGATATAAGTGAAGCACTAGAGCAAAACTATAAAGCTCAAAAGATATAAGTAAAGCACAAAGAGCAAAACTATAAAGCTCAAAAGATATAAGTGAAGCACATAGAGTATTCTAACAAATTACAATTCATGTATGGCTCTCTTAAAAGGTGTGTACAGCAAGGATGATTGTGGTAAACTAAAAAGCAAAGACTCAAATCATAGAAGACGCTCCAAGCAAAACACATATCATGTGGTAAATAAAAATATAGCTCCAAGTAAAGTTACCGATGGAAGTAGACGAAAGAGGGGATGCCTTCCGGGGCATCCCCAAGCTTTGACTTTTTGGTGTCCTTATATTATCTTGGGGGTTCCATGGGCATCCCCAAGCTTAGGCTCTTGCCACTCCTTGTTCCATAATCCATCAAAAATTTCACCCAAAACTTGAAAACTTCACAACACAAAACTCAACAGAAATCTCGTGAGCTCCGTTAGCGAAAGAAAACAAAGGACCACTTCAAGGTACTGTAATGAACTCATTCTTTATTTATATTGGTGTTAAACCTAATGTATTCCAACTTCTCTATGGTTTATAAACTATTTTACTAGCCATAGATTCATCAAAATAAGCAAACAACACACGAAAAACAGAATCTTTCGAAAACAGAATAGTCTGTAGTAATCTGTAACTAACGCAAACTTATGGAACTCCAAAAAATCAGACAAAATAGGACGACCTAGGAAAAAATTTTATTGATCAGAAGCAATTGGAATCACTATTTTATCACGTTCTGGTGATTTTTAACAATTGTTTTCGTGAACAGAAAGTTTCTGGAAATTACAGCAAGATCAAATAACTATCATCCAAGAAGATCCTATAGGTTTAACTTGGCACAAACACTAATTAAAACATAAAACCATATCTAAACAGAAGGTAGATGGATAATTTATTCCTAAACAGAAGCAAAAAGCAAAAAACTAAAAATAAAATTGGGTTGCCTCCCAACAAGCGCTATTGTTTAACGCCCCTAGCAAGGCATAAAAGCAAGGATAGATCTAGGTATTGCCATCTTTGGTAGGCAATCCATAATTGGCTCTCATGATAGATTCATATGGTAATTTTATTTTCTTCCTAGGGAAGTGTTCCATGCCCTTCTTTAATGGAAATTGAAATCTAATATTCCCTTCCTTCATATCAATAATTGCACCAACCGTTCTAAGGAAAGGCCTACCAAGAATAATAGGACAAGAAGGATTGAAATCTATATCAAGAACGATAAAATCTACGGGCACATAATTCCTATTTGCAACAATAAGAACATCATTAATTCTTCCCATAGGTTTCTTAATAGTGGAATCCGCAAGATGCAAGTTTAGAGAGCAATCATCAAAATCACGGAAATCTAGCAAATCACACAAGGTTTTGGGAATACTGGAGACACTAGCACCCAAATCACATAAAGCATAAAATTCATGATCCTTAATCTTAATGTTAATAGTTGGTTCCCACTCATCATAAAGTTTTCTAGGGATAGAAACTTCCAACTCAAGTTTTTCTTCATAAGATTGCATCAAGGCATCAACGATATGTTTGGTAAACGCTTTATTTTGACTATAAGCATGAGGAGAATTTAGCACGGATTGCAACAAGGAAATACAATCAATTAAAGAGCAACTTTCATAATTGAATTCCATGAAATCCATTATATTGGGTTTAGCAACATCTAGGGTTTTAATCTTTTCAATCCCACTTTTATCAATCTCATCATCAAGATCTAAAAACTCCGAATTTTTGGAACGCCTTCTAGGTAAAGGTAGATCATATTCAGGCTCATCAAGATTCATATTGCAAAACCAAGATTTAATAGGGGACACATACTTAACTTTCAGATCTTCATCTTGATTTTCATAGGAATTGGAAGAACACGCTTTAATAAAGGCATCTTTCATAGCACGCATCCTAGCGGTTCTTTCCTTGCACTCATCAATGGAAATTCTCATGGATTTGAGAGACTCATTGATATCATGCTTAGGATGAATAGATCTAAGCTTTAAAGAATCAATATCAAGAGAAATTCTATCAACGTTCCTAGCCAATTCATCAACTTTAAGTAATTTGTCTTCAAGCAAAGCATTGAAATTCTTTTGTGAATTCATAAACTCTTTAACACTAGTCTCAAATTCAGAGGGCATCTTATTAAAATTTACATAAGAGTTGTTGTAGGGATTTCCATAATTATTAGAGGAATTACTAGGATAAGGCCTAGGATTAAAGTTTCCTCTATATGCGTTGTTACCAAAATTATTCCTACCAACAAAATTCACATCCATAGATTCATTATTATTCTCAATAAAAGTAGACAAAGGCATATCATTGGGATCAGAAGAAGCACTCTTAGTAGCAAATAATTTCATAAGTTCATCCATCTTTCCACTCAAAACATTAATTTCTTCTATCGCATGCAATTTTTTATTAGTAGATCTTTCAGTGTGCCATTGAGAATAATTAACCATAATATTATCTAGGAGTTTAGTAGCATCTCCTAAAGTGATTTCCATAAAAGTGCCTCCCGCGGCCGAATCTAAAAGATTTCTAGAAGCAAAATTCAATCCGGCATAAAATTTTTGTATAATCATCCACAAATTCAAACCATGAGTAGGGCAATTACGTATCATTAATTTCATTCTCTCACAAGCTTGTGCAACATGTTCATGGTCAAGTTGCTTAAAATTCGTAATATCGTTTCTAAGAGAGATGATCTTAGCGGGAGGAAAATACCTAGAGATAAAAGCATCTTTGCACTTGTTCCAAGAATCAATACTATTTTTAGGCAAAGACGAAAACCAAGCTTTAGCACGATCTCTAAGCGAAAAAGAAAATAGCTTGAATTTAACGATATCATTGTCAACATCTTTCTTCTTTTGCATATCACATAAATCAACGAAGCTATTTAGATGAGTAGCGGCATCTTCACTAGGAAGGCTGGCGAATTGATCTTTCATAACAAGATTCAACAAAAGCAGTATTGATTTCACAAGATTCAGTATTGGTAAGACGAGCAATCGGAGTGCTAAGGAAATCATTATTGCTGGTATTGGTATGGTCACACAATTTGGTATTATCTTGAGCCATCGTGACAAACAAGCAATCCAACACACGAGCAACTAGAAAGCAAGCGAGAAAAAGGCAAACGGAAAAGAGAGGGCGAATAAAACGGCAAGGGTGAAGTGGGGGAGAGGAGAACGAGAGGCAAATGACAAATAATGTAATGCGAGAGATAAGGGATTGTGATGGGTACTTGGTGCCAGATATTGCTCGTTGTCAGGAGTCAAATCTTGACTTGACTTCGCGCAAACCTCCCCGAAACCGGCGCCAGAAATTCTTCTTGCTACCTCTTGAGCACTGCGTTGGATTTCCCCGAAGAGGAGAGGATGATGCAGCAGAGTAGCATAAGTATTTCCCTTAGTTTTTGAGAACCAAGGTATCAATCCAGTAGGAGGCTTCGCGCTAGTCCCTAGTACCTACACAAAACAAATAGCTCCTCGCAACCAACGCGAATAGGGGTTGTCAATCCCTTCACGGTCACCTACGAGAGTGAGATCTGATAGATATGATAGATAATATTTTTGGTATTTTTGGTATAAAGATGCAAAGTAAAATAAAAAGCAAAGTAAAAAAGAAAAGCAATAATAAAGTGATGAAGATCAATATGATGAAAATAGACCCGGGGGCCATAGGTTTCACTAGTGGCTTCTCTCAAGAGCATAAGTATTTTACGGTGGGTGAACGAATTACTGTTGAGCAATTGACAGAATTGAGCATAGTTATGAGAGTATCTAGGCATGATCATGTATATAGGCATCATGTCCGAGACAAGTAGACCGACTCCTGCCTGCATCTACTACTATTACTCCACTCATCGACCGCTATCCAGCATGCATCTAGAGTATTAAGTTAAAAACAGAGTAACGCCTTAAGCAAGATGACATGATGTAGAGGGATAAATTCATGCAATATGATAAAAAAACATCTTTTTATCCTCGATGGCAACAATACAATACGTGCCTTGCTGCCCCTTCTGTCACTGGGAAAGGACACCGCAAGATTGAACCCAAAGCTAAGCACTTCTCCCATTGCAAGAAAAATCAATCTAGTAGGCCAAACCAAACTGATAATTCGAAGAGACTTGCAAAGATAACCAATCATACATAAAGGAATTCAGAGAAGATTCAAATATTGCTCATAGATAATCTTGATCATAAACCCACAATTCATCGGTCTCAACAAACACACCGCAAAAAGAAGATTACGTCGAATAGATCTCCACGAGAGAGGGGGCGAACACTGTATTGAGATCCAAAAAGAGAGAAGTAGCCATCTAGCTACTAACTATGGACCCGAAGGTCTAAGGTAAACTACTCACACTTCATCGGAGAGGCTATGGTGTTGATGTAGAAGCCCTCGGTGGTGGTTTCCCCTTTCGGCGGAGCTCCGGAACAGGCCCCAAGATGGGATCTCGTGGGTACAGAAGGTTGCGGTGGTAGAATTAGGTTTTTGGCTCCGTATCTGATCGTTTGGGGGTACGTAGGTATATATAGGAGGAAGGAGTATGTCGGTGGAGCAAAGGTGGCCCACGAGGCAGGGGGCGCGCCCCCCACCCTCGTGGCCGCCTCCCTTCTTTCTTGACGTGGGGTCCAAGTCTCCTAGATCATATTCGGTGAGAAAATCACGTTCCCGAAGGTTTCGTTCCGTTTCGACTCCGTTTGATATTCCTTTTCTGCGAAACTCTGAAATAGGCAAAAAACAGCAATTCTGGGTTGGGCCTCCGGTTAATTGGTTACTCCCAAAAGTAATATAAAAGTGGAAAATAAAGCCCAATATAGTCCAAAACTGTAGATAATATAGCATGGAGCAATCAAAAATTATAGATACATTGGAGACGTATCATGCCCGAACAAGCAATCCACCCAGATGTGTATTAAAGTTGCCACCTTAAGTTGAACCATTAATTAACAATCTCACATCTGTCATGGATACACTCACCCAACCATGTCTACGAGCATATCATAGCAATATAAGCATAACGTAGAAGTAACTCCCAAGGGTTTGATAATAACAGGACAATAGGTTCTACCTCATCAACTACTTCCCAATACCCACAAGTTAATCACATCCTAATCATGTAGTGTTTGAGGATTGGAGCTAATGCATAAAAACTGGGTATGAAAAGAGTATGATCAATGTGTTCCTTGTCTTGCTGACGATCCGCAAAACCTAGCGACTCATAGTAGCACGCTTCGCACTCCGGGAATTCTATCGCAACAAAAAATAGCATACATAAGCAATCAATCATAGATGCACGGGTAAATCTCAAATAAGAAGATCTAATCAGAAAGTTCAACTTAAGAACTCCGGTTTGCAAAAAGAATCAAATCAAACGGAGCAACGAAACTCAAACCGCGAAAGAAAGAAGATCCGTTTACTAATCTGTAATAAAGTCAAATTTTGCAGTACCAAAATCTTGTTCATGTTGGTTAAACAGAAAGAGGGCTTCGAGACGAAGATCTAGGCGTTGGAATCGCCTGAATCCGACAAACGAGCGAAAAGTTATACTAAAACGAAAATCGGATCAGAAATCGCGATCGAAAATAATCGTTAAAAACCCGAGAAAAAGAAAAACTAACGAACAGGCTAACGAACGGACGTTCGTTGTCTGTAACTAATGGGCGAACGGCGTTCGTTAAAACGAACGTACGAATGAACGTTCGCAACTTAACTGAACCGAAAAAAAAACAATCTAAACCGATCTAATAAAAAAATGAATCTAGGGTTTTGAAAAGAAAACCGAACGGTTTTAAAAAAACGGCGACAGCGGCGGCTACCTCCGGCGGCGGATCCGGCGGGCGGCGGGCTCCGGCGGCGGCGCGGCGGCTGCGAGGCGCGCGGTGGCGGGGCGGCGCTAGG
>NW_025228193.1:3815-13518 GCF_018294505.1 Triticum aestivum | reverse complement strand
CGCTAGGGTTCGGGCGGCGCGGGTGGGCTGGCGGCTGGGGCGGGGTGGGCTGGCGGCTCGGGCGGCTGAGGATTTCAAGGCCTCCCTGGGCGAGTCCTAGTCGGGCACGGCCTAGCTAGGTCGGTTCCCCTTTAAAAAAAATAATTCTGCGCAGAGAAACGAAGAAAACGAATACTAAACGGACTCCAAAAATCCTGAAATAAATTTTCCCCGTCCTCTAAAAATATGCCGGACATGGTGAACATTTATTTGGGCCTATAATGTAATTTTGAAAAACGCGTATTTTTTCTATGCAAATAAAATAGCAATAAAATCCAAATAAAAATATTTATTTGTTTTTAATATTTTTCCTCCAATATTTTAGATATTTTGGGGAAGTCATATTATCCCCTCTCTTGTATTTTAATATGAAATATTTTCGGAGAGAAAATAATTAAAACAAATAATCCTCGTTTGAATATTTGATAAAATTCAAATATGAAAACAGTGAAATCTCCAACTCTCTCCGTGGGCCCTTGAGTTGCTTAGAATTTCGAGGATCGCAAAGCAAATATGCAAAAAAAATATGATATGCATGAATGACCTATGTATAACAATCCAAATTGAAAATTTGGGATGTTACAACACGCCCGAGAATGTAGCCACCGCCGCCGCCATGGTTCCCGCCAGAGAGCCAACTATGCGACCGGCCATCCAAAGCCGCCGCCCCGATATCCATGTCCAAGACATCACCCACCGCCCACAGCACAATGTACCAACGACAACGGGAGGAGCAGAAGACCGAAACTTCCACTCCTAGCACGACATTAGACACAGAGTTTGGGACGGCGGCACAACCGTAGGTGCCCCATTCCTGTGAGCCCAGACAGTCCCGGTGGAACGGGAGGACAGAACTCCGTGACTCCTGATGGCCCTCGCCGAGCACCCTCGCATGCCGCCATGTCTGTGGCCCTCGACGCCACGCTTCCCAATGATGGAACGAATTCCTGACCACCACCGACATCCAATGCACCCGCAGAGGGAGGGACCCCTCCACCCACGGGCACCCAACCCAGAGTCGGAACTCCGAATCACCTCGAGGCCCGACCAGATCCGCCCGAGCGCAAGCCCCCGGTCACCTTCATGCCACCGGCATAGACCGAGGAGAAGGTAGCCTGCAACCACCCTACCGTGCCACCGGCGAGGCGCGGCCACTGAAGAATGGCCACACTGACTCGCACCGCCCATGCCCAGGACAGCCCGATGTTGCAGCCTCCACCTCCATCCACACCACCCAAGGAACACCACCACTCCGGACCCTCTCCTACGCAAGCAGCCATTGGAGAAGGCCGGCCCGAGCCACCGTGGACCATGTCACCCGCGAAATGGCGACCAGAGGATCCCCCTCACCGCCACTCCGAGCGCACCCCACCATCAGAATGCGCCGCCAGCCCTCCCACATCACAGACACGACCCACTCCGCCCTCAGGGAGGCCCAGACATGGTCAAGCCTGCCCAGGTGCTGCGCCACCCTAGGCCAGCGCCGTGCCTCCACGCAAGGACTCCGGTATGTGCCGAGCTCTACCGCGGCAGGGAGAGAGAGGACCCCACCTCCACAAGCACCAACCGGGCTTTGTCCAGTGGCGCAAGCCGGCAGCGGCGAGGGGAGTTTGGTTTTCCTATTTATCAGGTACCTGAAATTTTATCTCGCGTCAGTCACTTTCCTTCTTCCTTCTTTTCTTCCTTACTTTACGCCGGACCTCACCGGAGAAGACAACCCTGCTATAGGGGAAGCCATGGATCCATTATGTATCTTAGGGGGGGCGATGGCTGCTACCTCTTGAGCACTGCGTTGGATTTCCCCGAAGAGGAGAGGATGATGCAGCAGAGTAGCGTAAGTATTTCCCTCAGTTTTTGAGAACCAAGGTATCAATCCAGTAGGAGGCTATGCGCGAGTCCCTCGTACCTACAAAAAACAAATAGCTCCTCGCAGCCAACGCGAATAGGGGTTGTCAATCCCTTCACGATCACTTACGAGAGTGAGATCTGATAGATATGATAGATAATATTTTTGGTATTTTTGGTATAAAGATGCAAAGTAAAATAAAAAGCAAAGCAATAATAAAGTGATGAAGATTAATATGATGAAAATAGACCCGGGGGCCATAGGTTTCACTAGTGGCTTCTCTCAAGAGCATAAGTATTTTACGGTGGGTGGACGAATTACTATTGAGCAATTGACAGAATTGAGCATAGTTATGAGAGTATCTAGGTATGATCATGTACATAGGCATCACGTCCGAGACAAGTAGACCGACTCCTGCTTGCATCTACTACTATTACTCCACTCATCGACCGCTATCCAGCATGCATCTAGAGTATTAAGTTAATGAAAACAGAGTAACGCCTTAAGCAAGATGACATGATGTAGAAGGATAAATTCATGAAATATGATAAAAAAACCATCTTGTTATCCTCGATGGCAACAATACAATACGTGCCTTGCTGCCCCTTCTGTCACTGGGAAAGGACACCGCAAGATTGAACCCAAAGCTAAGCACTTCTCCCATTGCAAGAAAAACCAATCTAGTAGGCCAAACCAAACTGATAATTCGAAGAGACTTGCAAAGATAACCAATCATACATAAAAGAATTCAGAGAAGATTCAATATTGCTCATAGATAATCTTGATCATAAACCCACAATTCATCGGTCTCAACAAACACACCGCAAAAAGAAGATTACATCGAATAGATCTCCACGAGAGAGGGGGAGAACATTGTATTGAGATCCAAAAAGAGAGAAGAAGCAATCTAGATACTAACTATGGACCCGAAGGTCTGAGGTAAACTACTCACACTTCATCGGAGAGGCTATGGTGTTGATGTAGAAGCCCTCCATGGTGGAGTCCCCTTCCGGCGGAGCTCCGGAACAGGCCCCAAGATGGGATCTCGTGGGTACAGAAGGTTGCGGCGGTGGAATTAGGTTTTTGGCTCCGTATCAGATCGTTTGGGGGTACGTAGGTATATATAGGAGGAAGGAGTACGTCGGTGGAGCAAAGGGGGGCCCACGAGGCAGGGGGCGCGCCCTAGGGGGGTGGGCGCACCCCCCACCCTCGTGGCCGCCTCCCTTCTTTATTGACGTGAGGTCCATGTCTCCTAGATCATATTCGGTGAGAAAATCACGTTCCCGAAGGTTTCATTCCGTTTGGACTCCGTTTGATATTCCGTTTCTTCGAAACTCTGAAATAGGCAAAAAACAACAATTCTGGGCTGGGCCTCCGGTTAATAGGTTAGTCCCAAAACTAATATAAAATTGGAAAATAAAACCCAATATAGTCCAAAACAGTAGATAATATAGGATGGAGCAATCAAAAATTGTAGATACGTTGGAGACGTATCAGGCATCCCCATGCTTAATTCCTGCTCGTCCTCGAGTAGGTAAATGGTAAAAAGAATTTTTGATACGGAGTGCTACTTGGCATAATTTCAATGTAATTCTTCTTAATTGTGGTATGAATATTTAGATCCGAAAGATTCAAGACAAAAGTTCATATTGACATAAAAATAATAATACTTCAAGCATACTAACTAAGCAATTATGTCCTCTTAAAATAACATGGCCAAAGAAAGTTCATCCCTACAAAATCATATAGTTTAGTCATGCCCCATTTTCGTCACACAAGAATTCTCTCATCATGCACAACCCTGATGACAAGCCAAGCAATTGTTTCATACTTTAGTAATCTCAAACTTATAAACTTTCACGCAATATATGAGCGCGAGCCATGGACATAGCACTATGGGTGGAATAGAATATGATGATGGGGGTTATGTGGAGAAGACAAAAAAAGGAGAAGATCTCACATCAACGAGGCTAATCAATGGGCTATGGAGATGTCCATCAATTGATGTTAATGCAAGGAGTAGGGATTGCCATGCAACGGATGCACTAGAGCTATAAATGTATGAAAGCTCAACAAAAGAAACTAAGTGGGTGTGCATCCAACTTGCTTGCTCACGAAGACCTAGGGCACTTGAGGAGGCCCATTGTTGGAATATACAAGCCAAGTTCTATAATGAAAAATTCCCACTAGTATATGAAAGTGAAAAAACAAGAGACTCTCTATCATGAACATTATGGTGCTACTTTGAAGCACAAGTGTGGCAAAGGATAGTAGCATTGTCCCTTCTCTCTTTCTCTCTCTCTCTCTCTCTCTCTCTCTCTTTTCTTTTTTTTATAACCTCACATGGGACAATGCTCTAGAAAATGATGATCATCACACTTCTATTTATTTACAACTCAATGATTACAACTCGATACTAGAACAAAGTATGACTCTATATGAATGCCTCCGGCGGTGTACCGGGATATGCAATGAATCAAGAGTGACATTTATGAAAGAATTATGAACGGTGGCTTTGCCACAAATACTATGTCAACTACATGATCATGCTAAGCAATGTGACAATGATGAATGTGTCATGACAAACGGAATGGTGGAAAGTTGCATGGCAATATATCTCGGAATGGCTATGGAAATGCCATAATAGGTAGGTATGGTGGCTGTTTTGAGGAAGATATAAGGAGGTTATGTGCGAAAGAGCGTATCATATCATGGGGTTTGGATGCACCGGCGAAGTTTGCACCAACTCTCAATGTGAGAAAGGGAAATGCACGGTACCGAAGAGGCTAGCAATGGTGCGTATAATCCATGGACTCAACATTAGTCTACCCATGTGAAACCGGAGAAAATGACACAAATACACATGTTAAGGCACCATTTTTTTCGCCTGCATGGTGGAATTAATTAGCACGGGCAAACTCACCTGTAGATGGGCCCGAATCTCTCTCTGAGGACCGTGAACACCGCCGGGCCGTGCTTGGCGAGCAACGGCAGGTGGCCGATCAGCGGGTTAGCCATCGGACCGGGGACCCTACGTACGCGCCATGAAGGTGCGTAGAAATATATGGCGAATACGCCAGCAGCCAAGGTCGCCACGGTGACCGAAATTGCTAAGAACGGCGGCGGCGGCTCCATCTGATGACTCCGGAGTAGCGCTCCAGCCCCGTCCATCATTCTGCCTGCTCTATGACTACCTTACCCAACGATTAGCCGTGGCTTTCTCGGGGCAGATAGCCATCGCAAGATATATACACACAGGACGCTGATGCAATCGCTATCTGTCGTGTACTTGATTCCGATTGTTCGTTTTGTATACTTTTGCCTCCCAAATTGGACTTATATGTGATCATCCTCGAAAGTGACTCTGTACACTGTAATACCAAATGTGACGTGGTAAATAAATAAAATCATACCGAATGCGACAAAGGGCTGGCTAAGCATTCTCAAGAGAATCTTGAGGAAGCAAACACCTAGTGTTCCAAACTCCTCCCTTGTCACTGAGTTTGATTAGATGCCGGTGTTCACAGCTCAAAGATGCTTTATGCTAGGTACCTGTCGTATAGCACTAGCATATAACTATTTCCAAGGGATATTTGTATACAAATTGAGTCAGAGCAAAGTATACATCATTGATGATAACAATCACCGTCATTAGTCCACAATCTCGTAATTAGCAATGAAGTAGAACAAACCAAATGATGAAACCAATTAGAGCATCCAAAGCCGGACCCCCTATTTTCTTCATCAATGTGTGAAACGTCTGCCCGGTCAAAAAGAAGACCCAGCTTCCTCCCTAAATGACTCGGCTGATCGACACTCCTCGAACTGAGACCATACTGCAGAACCGGACTTTAGCGCCGGTTCGTAAGGGCCTTTAGTGCCGGTAAAGAGTGGAGACTAAAGCCCCCCCCCTTTACTACCGGTTCGGCACGAACCGGCGCTAAAGTTCCACCACGTGGCACGAGCCAGGCCCGGGTGCTGGTAGACCATTAGTACCGGTTGGTAACACCAACCGGTACTAAATGTTTGGGGGGGTTGGTTTTATTTTTTATTTTTCCATTAATTTTGTGTTTTCCATTTAATTCTTTTTTGTTTGCTGGTATTTTACGATACTACATATTGTACACGTTATGCATATATGTAAATAGATTTTCTCGTAGAACCGCATATATATATCTCGAATGATGTATACGATGATTATTCACACCGGAGAAAATCATCGTATATATATATCATCGAATGTCTCAAAGGAGAAAATCGTATATATATATCATCGAATGTCTCACAACCACCATTAATTATTCACACATACACATGTATATATATATATATAATTTCTCCTACATGTTTCCCTGGTGCCTTCGGAGCACGATGACAAGGGGCTCATGGAGGCGGTAGCGGGTAACAGTATTCTCCTTTGGGATCTATGACCTGGTCGAGCAAAAATCCCGCTATTTCCTCTTGAAGTGCTAGTATGCGCTCCGTTGGTAGGAGCTGCTTCCGCACCTCTCTGAACTGTTAAGAAGGAGATCAATATGCATGTGTATTAGTTGTGTGACTAAATATCGATAATGGTGTAAAAATTTGTGAATAGTGTTCTGACAAACGTATCCAGTCATGTCTTTGAGATATGCTCCTTTCGGACGCCATCATGCGAATGTTCTTGCAAACGTAGTATGCACACAGATCAGTCTCCGACGCCTGCTTCAGGGCCTTTACGAGAATGGAATTGAATCAGATAATGATTAATCAAGTATGATAATTAATTAACGGTATTGAAACAAGAATTAAAGAGATGGTAGCTAGCTAGTTAGTACTACTTAATTACTTACCTTGGGTCGATACCAAAACAGCTTTTTAGCCCATTTGCCTGGAGTCACCTTGATGAACTTTGCCCAAGCCCCGCCTACCGGCAAAGAAAATTAATAAAGGAGTTATTAAATAGTTCATATCAGGAAATGACGAACTAAATAGGTCGAGATATAGTTAATAATGATTAAAATTACCTGTTGACTATCCCATACAAGATGGTGTAGTCACTATCTTTTTTAAGTAGTGAGTCCAGTACTTCAACTTTTCCTTCTTCAACTTTAATGTCTAACAAGATCTAGTGGAAACTACATGCGCACACGTTTGCATGTTTTAATTAAGCGGGCATGTGCACAGAATTTGTAGTACAAGACAGTGTGACTCACAGGAAGTTGTAAGGAAGTAGTATATCTTCATTGGTATTGAGGCGCTTGAAGAACTCTAGCATGCTTTCCTGTAAACTTGCTCGACAACTTGGAATATTCCATGTGTGCTCATTAACGGTATTTGGGTCAATGAACCCAATGCCATAGCGTCCAGATTTTTTCATTTCATACATCTTCATCATGCATAATACCACAGAAAAGAATATAGTGAGGATAATTACAGGTAATGATTGATCAAAATGATCACTACAGCTAGCTTGAGACTTAAATTACAGAAAGAAATCACTTACAGACAATAGCAACTGACGATAGATTTGTGGAGTGCGTCTTGATTGTATAACTGAAATAGTTCTGAATACTCAACGGACACAGCTTTCTCATGGAAGTAATGCTCCTCCTTGACATTCACCATGAGGGACTCTCGATTGGAAATCTTGGTAATGTTCATGTACCATTGATGCAATTCATACATTCTCGTTGGGAGGTTCTTGACCTCGTCCGGCTCGACCAAAGGTTGGCCCCGGACATATTTCCGTTTTATTTCCTCCTCTCTAAGCGGAGACAATGGCTCGATATCGAGGAGTTGTCCAATAGTGATCTTGAGCATTTCAGCCTGCATTATATGCTCCTCGGTTATTACCACATTGCCCAGCTGGGGAACGTAAACGGTTTGCCCACAATAATATTGGGCGCGCGTACTCTCATGTGTTGTTGGCACAACAAGCGGGGGGATCGATTGTGCCGCCTGTTCTCCCAGCTGGGGAACGGTTTTCCCGCATTTTTTGACAGCTGCTTGTTGGCACGAGCTCGAGCTCGCTTCTTTATGTAGTCGCGCTCGATGTGCCTTCCTGATTTGGCGCTCATAGTCATCGTCAACAAGCTTGGGAGCTGGTGGTCTAGCCATACAAATGAAGTGGTCAATCTTTTCCTCGGGCACTTTCTCCCTCGGCGGCGGTGCCGGTTTTGGTCCAAAATGGGTGTCCACTTGGGCCTTCACTATGGCTTTGTTTTGCTCCTCGGTCATGTCGTAAGGCCTCTGAGAAAGAGGACCGAGGCTTGGACCATATTTATATCGCTTGTCTCCGCCTGTACCTCCTGTACTACCTCGACTCGTACCGCTACGCACCATAGCTGCGGCGTGTCTCTTCTGCGATTGCTGAGGCGACGGAGACGGCTGACGTGGCTGAGTTGGAGCAGGAGTCTGCTCACGCATTGGTGGACTTGGAGGAGCGGGAGTCTGCTGACACGGTGGCGGACTTCGAGGAGGAGTTTGCTCACGCGTTCGTGGACTTGGAGGAGCGGGAGTCTGCTGATACAGTGGCAGAGTTCGAGGAGGAGTCGGCTCACGCGTTTGTGGACTTGGAGGAGCGGGAGTCTGCTGACTCGGTGGCGGACTTCCAGGAGGAGTCGGCAGACGCGGTGTCGGTGGCCTTCGAAACATGATGCAATCCTTTCTCCATAGGATGATACGATGTATGGCCTCTCCCAGTGTGTGTTCGTTGTCACCTTCAGGAATCTCAAGCTGTAGCCCCGAATATTGGTCCACCACTTCATCAACCAAGACACGAGCATAGCCCGCTGGAATCGTGTTGCAATGGAAGGTTGCTTCGGGGGGATTTGTAAAAGCAACGGCGTCCGCCACCTTCATGGATATGTTCTCCATCCAGGAGTGTAGCTCACAGTTAGTGTTCTCTATGATGTCATCCACAGGGTATGTATCTAGCAGTGCGTCGCCCGAGGCGGAACCAACGCTGCTTCT
The DNA here is from genome assembly GCF_018294505.1 of Triticum aestivum. NCBI lineage: Eukaryota > Viridiplantae > Streptophyta > Magnoliopsida > Poales > Poaceae > Triticum > Triticum aestivum. The sequence continues at coordinate 4,679 of NW_025228193.1, read as the reverse complement.
CGGCATGGATGGGACGGTGCTATCCAATGCTGGACGATCATCCGCTTGCTGCTGCCGCTGCTGAGACCCCCTTTCCTGGCTAACTGAGTCGATCTGCTGCTGCTGCTGCTGGAATTTGAGTGCCAAGTCTGCGTGCCTTGCTTCTAGGCCTTGAAGGCGTTCTGTGTCCTGCTTCCTCTGCTCCTCCTCCAGCTTCCTCTTCTTCTCCTCCTCCATCTTCTTTCTTGCACAGCTCCTGTAGTCGTCATTCCATTCCGAAAAGCCCTCATACTAGGGAATAACGCCCTTGCCTCGTGTTCTTCCTGGGTGTTCAGGATTTCCCAGGGCGCGCGTAAGCTCGTTGTTCTCTCTGTTGGGCGTGAACACCCCCTTTCGAGCATCTTCTATTGCGTCAAGTAACTTTTGTTCGGCTCCTTTTAGACTTGCCTTCTTCGAAACCAGGCCTGTCTTCGGGTCCAACGCCCCCCCATGCGCATAGAACCAAGTTCTGCACCTGGGGGGCCAGCTCCTAGTAACCGGAGTGACCCCTGCATCCTCCATCTCTTGCTCAGACTTATCCCACTTAGGCATTGCCACCACGTAGCCACCTGGCCCTAGCCTATGGAACTGCGTCTTTTTTGCGGCATTGGCCTTGTTTTTTCTCGATCGTTCCTTAGATAATTCAGATTCCTTGAATTTCACGAAAGCGGGCCAGTGTTCTCTTTGCTTCTCCAGTGTTCCCTTGAATTCTGGAGTCTTCCTTTCTGCAGCGAGGTAGTTGGTCCATACAGTTTTCTTGTGGGTGTTGAATGCAACTGCCATCTTCTTAAGAGCAGCGTCCTTGACTTTCTGCACATCTGCATCAGTGAAATAATCTGGTAGGGT
>NW_025228193.1:847-2207 GCF_018294505.1 Triticum aestivum | reverse complement strand
GCAACGGGACGGCGAGGCGACGGGACGGCGAGGCAGAGGGGACGGCGACGGGGGCGGCGGCGGCGGCGACGGACGGCGATGGGGACAGCGACGGGGGCGGCGACAAGGGGCGGCGACTGGGGCGGCGACGAGGGGCGGCAGCGACGGGGCAGAGGAGAAGAAGCTGAGGGAGAACGAACTGACGAAATTTTTTTGAAGTGTTTTCTTATATAGAGCCCCCCTTTAGTACCGGTTGGAGGCTCCAACCGGTACTAAAGGACTATTTTGGCCAGGCCAAGCGGCGGGAAGGGCAGGCCTTTAGTACCGGGTGGTGGCTCCAACCGGTACTAAAGACCCCCCCCCCTTTAGTACCGGTTGGAGCCATGACCCGGTACTAAAGGGGGTGCGCTGCCAGGCGAGGGGCGTAGAAGTTTAGTCCCACCTCGCTAGTTGAGGAGCGCCAAGACCAGTTTATAAGCCCCGGCGCGGGCACTGCATTGAGCTCCTCTCAAAAGCAGGTCTTCTGGGCCTACCTCTCCTACTCTGCCTGTGGGCCTACTGGGCTTGCGGGCCTGCATCCTGGCCCAACTACAGGTTGGGTTTCTAGTCATATGCAGGTCGCTCTGGCCCAGTAGGTTGGCTATTTTATTTTCTTATTTTTTTGGTTTATTTATTTTTGAGTTGTTTTTTGCTGTATTTAGAGTTTATTTGTGAATATTTTTGCTTTAGGTACAAAAAATTACAAACTTTCTGTTAGTGCCGGTAGTTTTCAAATTTTAATAGTTTAAATTTTGAATTATTTGAAATTTGTGTGAATAACTTAACTTTGAAAATAGAATTTTTAGTGATTCTTTTTTCTTATGTTTAATATTAGTGTGTTTTATCATTATATTCAATTTGGTAATGCTTAGGTTATTTAAAAAATGAAATGCTTTTGTAACAGATGAGTTTTCGTCCGAAACCCTGATACTTCGAAAGAGATTGTCCATTTTGTACACGAAGTGCATCCAGTTTTTGCGGTAACCCTCTCTACTTTTTTGCACATGCTATATGGGTGAAATTATGATACCATGCCAACTTTCAACCTTTTCTGAGTTCATTTGAAATGCTTTTCAATTTCAGGATCATTTAGCTGAAAAAAATCAGTAAATGCATGAAAGAATTTGTTTGCACATAACATTTCTTCGCGCTTCAAATGCCAAAACACATAACTACCCTAACTATTACGGAGATTCCCTCCTGGGTGTGAAACACAGAAGAAAGTGGTGATAGTGAAGCCGATCACATCCCAGATCTTTGGGTGTGAAACTTTTTCTTCGCGTGTGTCCCTTTGCGCCGTAGCCATGGAAAATCTTCATCATTTAACTGGATGCTCGGGTCA
>NW_025228193.1:0-837 GCF_018294505.1 Triticum aestivum | reverse complement strand
CCAAAGAACCTGCCAGGTATTAGCGAACCTGACGTCCATAGCAGCCAAGTAGCGATGGACGTGCTCGTCCTCCTCCCTGACACGGCGACGCACCACCTCCGGCGGGGCCGGCTCCGTCTGCACCGAATGTGGTCCACGCGAACGCCACCAAAGGAGATCAGGGTCGACGACGGGACTCGGGGTCGGGTTCCTCACCAAGCGGCGCGCCCCTGAAGGTAGCACCTCCCAGTGCCAGCCCGGCGGAGCCCAGTCCCGGACATGGGTCCTCTGAAGCAGGACGTCGTCGCGAACGGGTCGACGGCGAGGATGCGGGCCGGACATCGTCGAGAACAAATAGTATATGCCCGCAAAAAGTAACATTTTTAAATGATTGGATTGTGACTTATATGCAAATTCTAAATTTCTATAACTTAAATTATAAGAAACTAAAAACTAACATTTCTATAACAATTCTATAACAATTTGAAATTAATCTAATTCATCTAGCTAAAACTAACATTTCTATATACTATTTGACATTAATCTAATCTACTTAATTAATTCATCTAAAACATTTGTATAAAAAACAGAAAAAACTAAAAACAGAATCGTGTGTGTGTGTGTGTGTGCGCACGTGTGTGTGTGTGTGTGTGCACGCGCGCGCGTGCGCGTGTGCACCTACGGCGCCGGCGGCGCGGCGGCTTCAATTGGAGGGAGGAGAGGGGCCGGGGAGAGCGGCTCACAGCGCGGGCGACGGCGACGGCGATGGCGAGGCGACGGCACGGCGAGGCAACGGGACGGCGAGGCGACGGGACGGCGAGGCAGAGGGGACGGCGACGGGGGCGGCGGCGGCGGCGA
>NW_025228192.1:111386-121052 GCF_018294505.1 Triticum aestivum | reverse complement strand
CATCACGTAGAGCAATAAAAACAGCACGTAAATGTTCCAAATGTTCTTCCAAAGATCTGCTATAAATCAATATGTCATCAAAGTAAACTACCACAAATCGTCCAATGAAAGCACGTAAAACTTCGTTCATTAATCTCATGAAAGTACTAGGTGCATTAGTTAACCCAAAAGGCATGACTAACCACTCATATAATCCAAACTTAGTTTTAAATGCTGTTTTCCATTCATCTCCCAATTTCATACGAATTTGATGGTAGCCACTACGCAAATCAACTTTGGAGAATATTGTAGAGCCACTCAATTCATCAAGCATATCATCTAGCCTAGGAATAGGATGACGATAACGAATAGTAATATTATTAATGCCTCTACAATCAACACACATATGTGATGTACCATCCTTTTTCGGCACTAGAATAATAGGAACAGCACAAGGACTAAGGGATTCGCGTATATAACCTTTGTCGAGAAACTCTTGTACTTGACGCATAATCTCCTTTGTCTCCTATGGATTGGTACGGTATGGTGCACGGTTTGCCAGTGAAGCACCGGGAATTAAGTCAATCTGATGCTCAATCCCTCGAATAGGCGGTAATCCCAGTGGCACGTCTTGTGGAAAGACGTCAGCGAACTCCTGCAAAATGTTAGTGACAGCAGGAGGCAAAGAGGAAGGCACGTCCTCGAATGAAAATAATGCCTCTTTGCACACAAAAGCATAGCAAACAGATTTGCTGAAATCTAGCTCATCAATATCAGATTTGGTGGCAAATAAACATGCACTTTTCAATTTAATTTCAGAAGCAACACTAGATGGTTTATTATTAGGCTTCATTTGCTGCTCAAATTCTTTTGCCACAATCTAATTTTCACTCTTATTAGTCTCCTGTTTTGCTTTATTAGCTCTATTAATATCATCTTTCAAAATGGAATCAGGAGTCATAGGAAGCAAAGTAATATTTTTATCCTTATGAACAAGAGTATAGTGATTGTTTCTACCATGGTGTACAGAATTTTTATCAAATTGCCATGGTCTACCAAGTAATAAGGAACATGCTTGCATAGGTACCACATCACAATAAACATAATCAGCATATGTAGAGATACTAAAATGCACACGAACAGTACGTGTTACCTTAACCTTGCCGCTGTTGTTGAACCATTGGATGTAGTAAGGATGTGGATGTGGTCTTGTGGTGAGAGAAAGCTTCTCCACCATCTCCATGCTAGCCAAGTTGTTGCAACTACCTTCGTCTATGATGACGCGCACAGAACGTTCCTTCACAACTCCCTTGGTATGGAACAAATTGTGCCTCTGATTTTGCTCAGCTTGTGTGACCTGCACACTCAAAACACGTTGAGCAACTAAACATTCATACCTGTCAGCGTCATCAGGAGCCATGTATTGCGTCTCATGATCAGAATCATCTCCACCATGTTCTTCACGTGTAATAAGAGCCAAAGTCTCCTCATCATAGTCACTAGCGGACTCATATCCACCATCCGCGGTAGCAATCATCACATGCGGAGATTTGCATTCCCTCGCATAATGACCTCCTCCCTTACAACGACGACAAATAATATCACTTGTGTGCCCTGTTGATGCCATGGAAGAAGAAGAATGCTGTGCAGGCCCCGCAGGTGCGCTCTTGGCAGATAATGGTGGTTGTTCCTGTTTTCTCGTATCACGGCTGTAGGAGGCACCTGATTGAGGTGCTGGTGCAGTTGAAGTAGAAGATGCACGCGGCGTCCATGAGGAAGGTCGGCCTGCAGAAAAGTTAGTTCGCGCCAATGCTTGTCGATCCTGCACTTCACGTTGAGCTTTACAAGCAAGATGGAATAAACGAGTGATATTAGTATACTCCTTATAGTCTAGAATGGTCTGAATCTCTCTATTTAATCCACCCAGAAAACGTGCAAGCATAGCTTCATTCTCCTCAACAATACCACATCGAATCATGCCAGTTTGTAATTCCTGATAATATTCTTCTACAGAATTTTTTCCTTGTCTTAAACGCTGCAATTTTTGAAGCAATTCACGTTGATAATATGGTGGAACCCAACGCGTACACATAGCAGTTTTCAAAGCAGCCCAAGTAGTTGGAATAGGATATAATCTACAATGTTCAGACCACCATACACATGCAAAACTAGTGAAAGCACAAACAGCAGCAGCAACTCGTCTCTCCTCAGGATATTGTAAACATGTAAATCGTTGTTCAGTTTCTAACTCCCAAGTAAGATATATATCAGGAACATATCTACCCTCAAATGGTGGAATATTCAATTTCAGTTTAGGAATATGGACATCATCTCGTACCTGAGGTGGTGGTGCAGGCCTACCATTACGAATATATACCTGAGGTCGACCTGCTGGTGGTGGTGCTGGTGACTGCTCGTAGATCTGATTTTGATCAACCTCATCCTCATAATCGCCCGCATACTCATCATCCTCCTGGGTACCAGCAGGAGCAGTAGCAGGAGCCAAAGAAGCACCAACAGCAGTAACAACGGCACCAGAATTTTGTCTTGGCACAATAGGAACACGCTGTGCTCATCCATACTGATTCGGAAGGGGGCGTAGTTGTTGTTGTTGCAGAGGTGCGACAGGTGCAGCCGGTGGTGGAAGACGCGCAAGCAGTTCATTAAATGTGTTATCGAGCTTTGTTTCGAACGTCTTCTCAAGGCCAGTGATCTTCTCCATGGCCTCTTCAAAATTGTTCAGCACATCTTGTACCTGTTCAGTCATCATTTGCTGAAACTTATCATGAAGCTCCTTGTTCGATAAGTTCTCCCAGTCAATCTCGTCGGCTTGTGATCCTGGCATGGTTAGCAGCAATAGAAACACACAAGAATATGATCCTACAGACTACTAAGAAGTGGTGGTGGTGTATCACAAATCCGTCAAGCAAATCTCAAATTCTTACCAGTTCTTACCCAGCAGCAGGCGGTGATCGGCAACCGTTGTAGTCAAAAACTCTCAAAGCTTGGATAGAGCGATTACCAGGGAGAGTCAAACACACGACGTAGATGTATGTGGAGCTGGGAAGGCTTATAGTATGGTAGCAAAAAGGGTCAGCAATAATCAATTCACAGATGCAAAGTTGAAGAAACGCTCAACGACGGTACTGTGCTGGTCCTAGGCTAGACTGTGCTAGAGACGCGAGCCTAGAACACCAACAAAATCACGGCGCGGCACGTAAACAAGGGAAAAGCACACTCTGAAATTTTTCTTTTCGCTCTCTTTTTTTTTCGCTCTCTTTTTTTTTGCGCTCTTTTTTTTTGCGCTGCTTCTTCTTTTTTTGCGAAAAAGCACTATAATGGCGAGTGTCTCAAAACTCTTCCTAGGTCAAACTGACAGGATGGGCACGAAATTTTTTTTTTTGATTTTTTTTTTCGACTGCCCGGACCCAAAAACTGGAAACGGGTCAAAAAAAACTTCCTATAATGGCACCTGTCTCAAAACACTCAGAAACACCTAAAAATAGGATAGCCAGAAATTTTTTCGAAAAATGCGTTTTCGAAAAATTTTGGGCCTAAACGGAGCGTGGAAAATTTTTCGACTGCCCGGACCCAAATTTTTTTTTTCCGGAACCTACTCCGGCAAGGAAACACGAATCGGAAACTAGATGGATCTCGAAAACAAACCGAATAAGCAAAGAACTCGATTTGGTGGTGGATATATGGTGGTGGTATATGGCAGCGGTGGTAGTATATGGATATGGATCGGTGGTGGTATATGGACACGGATTGGTGGTAGTATATAGATACGGATTCCGTGCGGTGGTGGTAGATGGCAGGGGCGATGATGATGGTGCGGCGGCGGCGTGACAACTTATGACCAGAACTCGAAACTCTAAAAGACTAGACTCTAAGACCAGCAACTAGACACGACGATGCAACCGCAAATTCAACAAAGCAAAACCCTAAAAAGATTATGCAAAGGCTCAGATTGGTTCGGATATGATGAACTAACCCTAATTTTTTTTGTGGCTTTTTCGTGGACTGTAGGTATGAAGAACAGACTCGATCTAAACTACGAAAAACTGTAAAATCTCACCGAGCAACCTGGAAATCTGATACCACTTGATAGATGCAAAGGTATCCCGTCTTTCGGTGAGATGATGGATATCGCTTTGGTGGAAGTCGACTTTGATGATCCGACTACGAACGTGCGAGGACGTCGCGCCTTAGCAATCGCTAAACCAACTCCGAGAGGTTATTGACCACGCCGGAGCACGATCAACCTGACCACGAGGGTCTGTTTCCTGCGAGCAAACGAAGAACAAGCAAGAAACTAAGATTGCAATCTGGATATTGCGAATATAAGATGAAAGCTTTATTGATCAAGGTGGGGTTCTGTGACGCCTTTGTCTGGTCGTTGAACACAAACGAAGTACGCGAAGTTGCAGCTATGGCGAACTTTTAATCTAAACAAAACCCAAAGTCTACACGATGCCCTAAGGGCTGTATATATGGAGGAAGAGGGGGGGAATTTCGTGGCCCTTGGTGGAGGGGTCCGAAATCAACCCTATCTCTTGTTTCCCCACACATACGGACTCTAAAAATAGCCTATACTTATGTATTTCGAAATTACATGGGCCTGGCCCAATAATAAGGTGACGCAGCACCTAAAATAGCCTCGGGACGAAATTTATGAAGTGGCATCTTGTATATTTCGTCCAAGGCTTCATGCACCCATTATGGTGGCTTCAAAGTCCTGAAATCATCACTTGTAACTCCGTTCTTGTTCCCTTGCGCATGCCATCATCTCCATGCTTGTTCTTGCTCCAATGTTCATCCTTCTCCAAGCTAGGCCCTTCATTTGTAAGCAAAACAAATGTATCCAATTTAGGCAGCATCATATTCTCATGAACATTAGAATCATTACCAAGAAAGGAAAGTACCTGGTAATTTAGTTGGCGTGCACGAGCTCTAGTAATTGGTCCAGTATGTATAGCAGCGGGGGCTGTGGGTGTAACAATTGTATTGATGTCCTCATCAGGTGTAACAATTGTATTGATGTCCTCATCAGAATCATCATCAAGATTAGAGGTCATATCAAAATGATTAAACATTGGTTCTTTTGCATCAACAGTTAATTCAATGGGTGCACTCAAAATTGTTGATATTTCAGTTGTTTGATCACATGACGCATTCATGACAGTAAAAAGAGTCTCTAAAATAGGTGGTGTGCTCAAATCAACAGGTAACTCAACAGATGATGCATTCAAGTTAACTAGGCATGCTTCATTCTCATGTGAAGTTATATCATCAATACCTTTACTGTTACCTCGCAGAGATGTAGCTGATGTAGGTACGGACGTTGACAATGTACCATACTCTTGAGATGATATCGCGCTCACAATCCGAGGTGGGGCTGCTCTAGTAGGTGCAATAGTGGAGTAACCAATTGGCGGTGGTGAGCATGAACTGGAATAGTAGCTGTTGTAGTCACCTAATGCATCCTCCTATATTTGTCTCTCAAAGGTACAAGCACGGACATACATACCAGTAATGCAACGAGGAATATACTGAAATCTTGCCTGAATATCATGGTTCAAACCACCAAAAAATCTATTCATTGTATCATCCTCAGATTCTTCTATGTCACAATGATGCATATAAGATTTGAACTCTTGGTAGTGAGCATGAACAGTGTTACTGCCTTGTTTTAATTGCTCCAATTTGCGACGCAATTCACGACAATAGTAAGGAGGAAAAAATTGTTGCCTCATTACAGCTTTCAAAACTTTCCAAGTTGTGGGTTGGTTATCAATGTTTTTCTTACAATGTACACTCCACCAAACAGAAGCAAAACCAGTAAATGCTCTAATGGTAGCTCGTACTCTCTCAAGTTCAGAAATATCATGGTGACTAAAAACTTGTTCTACTTCAAGCTCCCAAGCTAGATAAATAGCAGGATTAAATCTACCCTCAAATGATGGTAAAGAGATAACCTGACCATATGCTTGTGTGTGTTGTCCCAACTCTCGTGATGGTGAAGATGTGTCCGTCATCCAAGAACTTCTATCTCTGGAACCTGTCATGATTAGTAGAAACAAGAACCAAAATTCGAGAATAATGTTCCTCTGAACTACTAGGATGTGGTTGTAAAGTGCTCACAGTAAAGCAAATATCAATATCTTACAAGTTCTTACCATGCGGCAGGTGGTGAGAGGCAACCAGCGGTGTCAAATAACTCCGAAGATTGTGTAAAACGATTGCCAGGGGAACGTACGTATACACGGTGTAGAAATATGTGGAGCTGGGTTGGCTATATATGGTAGCAAAAGATTAGCAATAATCAATTCAGAGATGCAATGTTGAATAAATGCTCAACGACGGTACTATGCTGGTCCTAGGCTAGACCAAACTAGAGACGCGAGCCTAGAACACTAATGAGGTCACGTCGTAGCACAACTAGCATCAATAAAGGATATGAAGTAGCTCTGGACAGCAAGATATAAGTGAAGATCACAATAGCAGTAGACCTATTTAGAAGCTGATGTTGAGGTGCCAAATACTGAACTAGCTTCTGCAACTATTTAGATGCGGCTCGTCGCTAGCTTTCATTTGAGTACTCGCGGAGCCAAAACAGACTTCATATGAGGAAGTTATGCCTGTTTTACTGAACAGTGCACAAAACAGATTCCAATCCGAATTCAACTACGAGATTGAGTCTAGATAGATCCGAATTTTTTTTTTCTCCTCTCTTTTTTTTCTCACACTTTTTTTTCTTTTCCTTTCTTTTTTTTTCTCTGACTTTTTTTTACTTTTTTTTCTGTCGTTTTTTTTCTCTATCTTTTTTTCTCTCTCCCTCTTTCCAAAACAAACTAGATAAGATGTAGATTGGATCAAGCGAAGATGGGAACGATCTCAACTATGATTATGACAATGAATTGTGGGTAGCACGTGGAGGAAATTGATGGATGGGTGGTGGACAGCGGAAGGGATAACGATGCAGCGGCGATGTGACTAATGTGAACAAAACTCGAAACTCTAAACGACCTAGACACTAAGACCAGCAACTCGACACGACGATGCAACCGATAATTCAACTATGCAAGCAATGAAAAGAAAATTGTAAAGGCTCAGACTGGCTTGGACAAAGGATGAATAGATCTAACTCTTTTTTGTGGATTTTTCTTGGACAATAGGTAAGAAAATAAATCTAATCTAGGAAAACTGGAAATTCTCATCGAGCAACCTGAAAACTGATACCACTTGATAGAGGCGAGGGTCCCGATCTTTCGATGAGATGATAACTATCGATTTGGTGGAGACGACTTTGACAATTTGACTACAAACGTGCACGACGTTGCGCCTTAGCGATCGCTAAACCAATCTCCTGAGGTTACTGACGATGCTGGAAGCACGGTCAGCCTGACCACGAAGGTCTATTCCTGCAAGCAATCGAAGAACGAGCAAGAATATGATAAAGCAATCTGAATATTGCAAATATATATGAAGTATTGATAATGGTGGGGATCCGGAAGCGGTCTTGGTCTGGTCGTTGGACACAAACGAAGTACACGAAGTTGCAATGGCTAACTTTTAACTAAACAAATCCCCAGGAAAAAGCTACTAGATGGATCTACTTATATAGGAGCAAGGGGTGGCGGCCAAGGAGGTGGGAGGACGTCCCAAGGCAGCCTAAAACTAACCCTAGGTCGTACAAGGCTCATGGGCCCAAGTGGAGGTGATGCAACACCTTTGGGCTTGTAGTTTGACTCGGATTCTGCTGCAACGTCAGATTGTTTCGTCCGTAACTCAACGCTCCGGACGAATTTGAAGGTGAATCCAATTTGGAGTCCGTATGAAAAAGTTGTTGGCGTTTTGAGTCAGGTATGTCTGTGCAGTCCGAATCTGAATCCAGAACGTGAGAGACTTGGACTCTATCTTCTCTTGGCCCAAAAGTGACGTGAGAGACTTGAACACAACCTAAACATCTCCTTTTCCCTTATCTTCATATGTGGATTGTACAAATGTCTCATACACCTGCAATTAGACAAAACACAAAAGTGTGTGAAGTATTTTTGTTCTGGATAACATAAATAGACTATTGAATAGTTTGCATTAGAAATGACCTGACAAATATGCATGTATGCAAAGGTGTCCCGTCTTTCGATGAGATGGTGGATTTCGCTTTGGTGGAAGTCGACTTTGACGATCCGACTACGAACGTGCGAGGACGTCGCGCCTTAGCAATCGCTAAACCAACTCCAAGAGGTTATTGACCACGCCGGAGCACGATCAACCTGACCACGAGGGTCTGTTTCCTGCGAGCAAACGAAGAACAAGCAAGAAACTAAGATTGCAATCTGGATATTGCGAATATAAGATGAAAGCTTTATTGATCAAGGTGGGGTTCTGTGACGCCTTTGTCTGGTCGTTGAACACAAACGAAGTACGCGAAGTTGCAGCTATGGCGAACTTTTAATCTAAACAAAACCCAAAGTCTAAACGATGCCCTAGGGGCTATATATATGGAGGAAGAGGGGGGAATTTCGTGGCCCTTGGTGGAGGGGTCCGAAATCAACCCTATCTCTTGTTTCCCCACACATACGGACTCTAAAAATAGCCTATACTTATGTATTTCGAAATTACATGGGCCTGGCCCAATAATAAGGTGACGCAGCACCTAAAATAGCCTCGGGACGAAATTTATGAAGTGGCATCTTGTATATTTCGTCCAAGGCTCCATGCACCCATTATGGTGGCTTCAAAGTCCTGAAATCATCTCCGTTCTTGTTCTTGCTCCAATGTTCATCCTTCTCCAAGCTAGGCCCTTCATTTGTAAGCAAAACAAATGTATCCAATTTAGGCAGCATCTTATTCTCATGAACATTAGAATCATTACCAAGAAACGAAAGTACCTGGTAATTTAGTTGGCGTGCACGAGCTCTAGTAATTGGTCTAGTATGTATAGCAGTAGGGGCTGTGGGTGTAACAATTGTATTGATGTCCTCATCATCCTCCCCTTCTTGAAATGAAGTCGTCCTCGACGGAAGTTCATCTTCCTCACCCAAATAAGGCTTCAAATCTGCAATGTTAAAAGTGGGACTAACCCCAAAATCTGCAGGCAGCTCAAGTTTATATGCATTATCATTTATTTTCTCTAACACCTTAAAGGGACCATCAGCACGTGGCATTAACTTTGATTTGCGCAAATCAGGAAATCTATCCTTACGCAAATGTAACCAAACAAGATCTCCAGTTGCAAACACAACATGTTTTCTACCCTTATCTCTAGCAAGTTTATATTTAGCATTCATGCGCTCAATGTTTTCCTTAGTTAACTCATGCATTTTTAAAATCAATTCAGCACGTTGTTTAGCATCAAAATTAACCTTCTCCGAAGATGGAAGAGGCAACAAATCAATAGGTGCACGAGGTAGGAAACCATACACAACTTCAAAAGGGCACATCTTAGTAGTAGAATGCAATGAACGATTATAAGCAAATTCAATATGAGGCAAGCATTCCTCCCACATTTTCTTATTATTCTTCAAAACAGCCCTAAGCATAGTAGACAACGTTCTATTGACTACTTCAGTTTGTCCATCAGTTTGGGGGTGACAAGTAGTACTAAAAAGCAGTTTAGTCCCCAACTTAGCCCATAAACATCTCCAAAAGTGGCTAAGAAATTTAGTATCACGATCTGAA
>NW_025228192.1:108656-109119 GCF_018294505.1 Triticum aestivum | reverse complement strand
GCTCTTGGCAGATAATGGTGGTTGTGCCTGTTTTCTTGTATCACGGCTGGAGGTGGCACTTGATGGAGGTGCTGGTGCAGTTGAAGTAGAAGATGCACGTGGTGTCCATGATGAAGGTCGGCCTGCAGAAAAGTTAGTTCGCCCCAATGCTTGTCGATCCTGCACTTCACGTTCAGCTTTACAAGCAAGATGGAATAAACGAGTGATATTAGTATACTCCTTATAGTCTAGAATGGTCTGAATCTCTCTATTTAATCCACCCAGAAAACGTGCAAGCATAGCTTCATTCTCCTCAACAATACCACATCTAATCATGCCAGTTTGTAATTCCTGATAATATTCTTCAACAGAATTTTTTCCTTGTCTTAAACGCTGCAATTTTTGAAGCAATTCACGTTGATAATATGGTGGAACCCAACGCGTACGCATAGCAGTTTTCAAAGCAGCCCAAGTAGTTGGAATA
>NW_025228192.1:0-107312 GCF_018294505.1 Triticum aestivum | reverse complement strand
CAAAATTGTTCAGCACATCTTGCACCTGTTCAGTCATCATTTGCTGAAACTTATCATGAAGCTCCTTGTTCGATAAATTCTCCCAGTCAATCTCGTCGGCTTGTGATCCTGGCATGGTTAGCAGCAATAGAAACACACAAGAATATGATCCTACAGACTACGAACAAGTGGTGGTGGTGGGTGTCACAAATCCGTCAAGCAAAACTCAAATTCTTACCAGTTCTTACCCAGCAACAGGCGGTGATCGGCAACCGTTGTAGTCAAAACTCTCAAAGCTTGGATAGAGCGATTACCAGGGAGAGTCAAACGCACGACGTAGATGTATGTGGAGCTGGGAAGGCTTATACTATGGTAGCAAAAAGGGTCAGCAATAATCAATTCAGAGATGCAAAGTTGAATAAACGCTCAACGACGGTACTGTGCTGGTCCTAGGCTAGACTGTGCTAGAGACGCGAGCCTAGAACACCAAGAAAATCACGGCGCGGCACGTAAACAAGGGAAAAGCACACTCTGAATTTTTTTTTTGCTCTTTTTTTTTGCGAAAAATCACTATAATGGCGAGTGTCTCAAAACTCTTCCTAGCTCAAACTGACAGGATGGGCACGAAATTTTTCGACCAATTTTTTTTTATTTTTTTTCGACTGCCCGGACCCAAAAACTGGAAACGAGTCAAAAAAAACTTCCTATAATGGCACCTGTCTCAAAACACTCAGAAACACCTAAAAATAGGATAGCCAGAATTTTTTTTTTTCCGAAACCTACTCCGGCAAGGAAACACGAATCGGAATCTAGATGGATCCCGAAAACAAACCTAATAAGCAAGGAACTCGGATTGGTGGTGGATATATGGTGGTGGTATATGGCAGCGGTGGTGGTAGCGGTGGTAGTATATGGATATGGATCAGTGGTGGTATATGGGCACGGATTGGTGGTGGTATATGGATACGGATTCGGAGCGGTGGTGGTAGATGGCAGGGGCGATGATGATGGTGCGGCGACGGCGTGACAACTTATGACCAGAACTCGAAACTCTAAAAGACTAGACTCTAAGACCAGCAACTAGACCAACGATGCAACCGCAAATTCAACAAAGCAAAACCCTAAAAAGATTATGCAAAGGCTCAGATTGGTTCGGATATGATGAACTAACCCTAATTTTTTTGTGTGTGGCTTTTTCGTGGACTGTAGGTATGAAGAACAGACTCGATCTAAACTACGACAAACTGTAAAATCTCACCGAGCAACCTGGAAATCTGATACCACTTGATAGAGGCAAAGGTGTCCCGTCTTTCGATGAGATGATGGATATCACTTTGGTGGAAGTCGACTTTGACGATCCGACTACGAACGTGCGAGGACGTCGCGCCTTAGCAATCGCTAAACCAACTCCGAGAGGTTATTGACCACGCCGGAGCACGATCAACCTGACCACGAGGGTCTGTTTCCTGCGAGCAAACGAAGAACAAGCAAGAAACTGAGATTGCAATCTGGATATTGCGAATATAAGATGAAAGCTTTATTGATCAAGGTGGGGTTCTGTGACGCCTTTGTCTGGTCGTTGAACACAAACGAAGTACGCGAAGTTGCAGCTATGGCGAACTTTTAATCTAAACAAAACCCAAAGTCTAAACGATGCCCTAAGGGCTGTATATATGGAGGAAGAGGGGGGAATTTCGTGGCCCTTGGTGGAGGGGTCCGAAATCAACCCTATCTCTTGTTTCCCCACACATACGGACTCTAAAAATAGCCTATACTTATGTATTTCGAAATTACATGGGCCTGGCCCAATAATAAGGTGACGCAGTGATGAGGACATCAATACAATTGTTACACCCACAGCCCCTGCTGCTATACATACTGGACCAATTACTAGAGCTCGTGCACGCCAACTAAATTACCAGGTACTTTCGTTTCTTGGTAATGATTCTAATGTTCATGAGAATATGATGCTGCCTAAATTGGATACATTTGTTTTGCTTACAAATGAAGGGCCTAGCTTGGAGAAGGATGAACATTGGAGCAAGAACAAGCATGGAGATGATGGCATGCGCAAGGGGAACAAGAACGGAGTTACAAGTGATGATTTCAGGACTTTGAAGCCACCATAATGGGTGCATGAAGCCTTGGACGAAATATACAAGATGCCACTTCATAAATTTCGTCCCGAGGCTATTTTAGGTGCTGCGTCACCTTATTATTGGGCCAGGCCCATGTAATTTCGAAATACATAAGTATAGGCTATTTTTAGAGTCCGTATGTGTGGGGAAACAAGAGATAGGGTTGATTTCGGACCCCTCCACCAAGGGCCACGAAATTCCCCCCTCTTCCTCCATATATACAGCCCTTAGGGCATCGTTTAGACTTTGGTTTTGTTTAGATTAAAAGTTCGCCATAGCTGCAACTTCGCGTACTTCGTTTGTGTTCAACGACCAGACAAAGGCGTCACAGAACCCCACCTTGATCAATAAAGCTTTCATCTTATATTCGCAATATCCAGATTGCAATCTTAGTTTCTTGCTTGTTCTTCGTTTGCTCGCAGGAAACAGACCCTCGTGGTCAGGTTGATCGTGCTCCGGCGTGGTCAATAACCTCTCAGAGTTGGTTTAGCGATTGCTAAGGCGCGACGTCCTCGCACGTTCGTAGTCGGATCGTCAAAGTCGACTTCCACCAAAGCGAAATCCACCATCTCATCGAAAGACGGGACACCTTTGCCTCTATCACAAGTGATATTATTTGTCGTCGTTGTAAGGGAGGAGGTCATTATGCGAGAGAATGCAAATCTCCGCGTGTGATGATTGCTACCGCGGATGGTGGATATGAGTCCGCTAGTGACTATGATGAGGAGACTTTGGCTCTTATTACACGTGAAGAACATGGTGGAGATGATTCTGATAATGAGACGCAATACATGGCTCCTGAAGACGCTGACAGGTATGAATGTTTAGTTGCTCAACGTGTTTTGAGTGTGCAGATCACACAAGCTGAGCAAAATCAGAGGCACAATTTGTTCCATACCAAGGGAGTTGTGAAGGAACGTTCTGTGCGCGTCATCATAGACGGAGGGAGCTGCAACAACTTGGCTAGCATGGAGATGGTCGAGAAGCTTTCTCTCACCACAAGACCACATCCACATCCTTACTACATCCAATGGTTCAACAACAGCGGCAAGGTTAAGGTAACACGTACTGTTCGTGTGCATTTTAGTATATCTACATATGCTGATTATGTTGATTGTGATGTGGTACCTATGCAAGCATGTTCCTTATTACTTGGTAGACCATGGCAATTTGATAAAAATTCTATACACCATGGTAGAAACAATCACTATACTCTTGTTCATAAGGATAAAAATATTACTTTGCTTCCTTTGACTCCTGATTCCATTTTGAAAGATGATATTAATAGAGCTAATAAAGCAAAACAGGAGACGAATAAGAGTGAAAATCAGATTGTGGCAAAAGAATTTGAGCAACAAATGAAGCCTAATAATAAACCATCTAGTGTTGCTTCTGAAATTAAATTGAAAAGTGCATGTTTATTTGCCACCAAATCTGATATTGATGAGCTAGATTTCAGCAAATCTATTTGCTATGCTTTTGTGTGCAAAGAGGCATTAGTTTCATTCGAGGACGTGCCTTCCTCTTTGCCTCCTGCTGTCACTAACATTTTGCAGGAGTTCGCTGACGTCTTTCCACAAGACGTGCCACCGGGATTACCGCCTATTCGAGGGATTGAGCATCAGATTGACTTAATTCCCGGTGCTTCACTGCCAAACCGTGCACCATACCGTACCAATCCAGAGGAGACGAAGGAGATTATGCGTCAAGTACAAGAGCTTCTCGACAAAGGTTATATACGCGAATCCCTTAGTCCTTGTGCTGTTCCTATTATTCTAGTGCCGAAAAAGGATGGTACATCACGTATGTGTGTTGATTGTAGAGGCATTAATAATATTACTATTCGTTATCGTCATCCTATTCCTAGGCTAGATGATATGCTTGATGAATTGAGTGGCTCTACAATATTCTCCAAAGTTGATTTACGTAGTGGATACCATCAAATTCGTATGAAATTGGGAGATGAATGGAAAACAGCATTCAAAACTAAGTTTGGATTATATGAGTGGTTAGTCATGCCTTTTGGGTTAACTAATGCACCTAGTACTTTCATGAGATTAATGAACGAAGTTTTACGTGCTTTCATTGGACGATTTGTTGTAGTTTACTTTGATGACATATTGATTTATAGCAGATCTTTGGAAGAACATTTGGAACATTTATGTGCTGTTTTTATTGCTCTACGTGATGCACGTTTGTTTGGTAACCTTGGGAAGTGCACCTTTTGCACCGACCGAGTATCTTTTCTTGGCTATGTTGTTACTCCACAGGGAATTGAAGTTGATAAAGCCAAGATTGAAGCTATTGAGAGTTGGCCGCAACCCAAAACGGTCACACAAGTGAGGAGTTTTCTTGGCCTCGCTGGATTCTATAGGCGTTTTGTGAGAGATTTCAGCACCATTGCTGCACCTCTCAATGAGCTTACAAAGAAAGATGTGCCTTTTCTTTGGGGTACCGCACAGGAAGAAGCCTTCACGGTATTGAAAGATAAGTTGACACATGCTCCTTTACTCCAACTTCCTGATTTTAATAAGACTTTTGAGCTTGAATGTGATGCTAGTGGAATTGGATTAGGAGGTGTGTTATTACAAAATGGCAAACCTGTTGCATACTTTTCTGAAAAATTGAGTGGGCCTAGTCTGAATTATTCTACTTATGATAAAGAATTATATGCTCTTGTTCGGACTTTAGAAACATGGCAACATTATTTATGGCCCAAAGAATTTGTTATACATTCTGATCATGAATCTTTGAAACATATTAAAAGTCAAGCTAAACTGAATCGTAGACATGCTAAATGGGTTGAATTCATTGAGACTTTCCCTTATGTCATTAAACACAAGAAGGGAAAAGAAAATGTTATTGCTGATGCATTGTCTCGTCGCTATACTATGCTTTCACAACTTGACTTCAAAATATTTGGTTTGGAGACCATCAAAGATCAATATGTGCATGATGCTGATTTTAAAGATGTAATGTAGAATTGTAAAGAAGGAAGAATGTGGAACAAGTTTGTCGTTAACGATGGATTTGTGTTTCGTGCTAACAAGCTATGCATTCCAGCTAGCTCCGTTCGTCTTTTGTTGTTGCAGGAGGCGCATTGATAGAGGCGGAGGTGTCCCGTCTTTGGATGAGATGATGGATTTCGCTTTGGTGGAAATTGATTTTGACGATCCGACTACGAACGTGCGAGGACGTCGCGCCTTAGCAATCGCTAAACCAACTCCGAGAGGTTATTGACCACGCCGGAGCACGATCAACCTGACCACGAGGGTCTGTTTCCTGCGAGCAAACGAAGAACAAGCAAGAAACTGAGATTGCAATCTGGATATTGCAAATATAAGATGAAAGCTTTATTGATCAAGGTGGGGTTCTGTGACGCCTTTGTCTGGTCGTTGAACACAAACGAAGTACGCGAAGTTGCAGCTATGGCGAACTTTTAATCTAAACAAAACCCAAAGTCTAAACGATGCCCTAAGGGCTGTATATATGGAGGAAGAGGGGGGAATTTCGTGGCCCTTGGTGGAGGGGTCCGAAATCAACCCTATCTCTTGTTTCCCCACACATACGGACTCTAAAAATAGCCTATACTTATGTATTTCGAAATTACATGGGCCTGGCCCAATAATAAGGTGACGCAGCACCTAAAATAGCCTCGGGACGAAATTTATGAAGTGGCATCTTGTATATTTCGTCCAAGGCTCCATGCACCCATTATGGTGGCTTCAAAGTCCTGAAATCATCTCCGTTCTTGTTCTTGCTCCAATGTTCATCCTTCTCCAAGCTAGGCCCTTCATTTGTAAGCAAAACAAATGTATCCAATTTAGGCAGCATCATATTCTCATGAACATTAGAATCATTACCAAGAAACGAAAGTACCTGGTAATTTAGTTGCCGTGCACGAGCTCTAGTAATTGGTCCAGTATGTATAGCAGCAGGGGCTGTGGGTGTAACAATTGTATTGATGTCCTCATCAGGTTGGCTATGGCTCGAATTGAAGCTTGGAGGGCTTGTTGCACCTCAAGTGCGTGAGCTTCATGGAGTTGTTGTTCTTGGTGTTGTGCTTCGGCATCTTGCGCATCTTGGTGTAGACGCGCTCGCTCTTCCTCTTCATGTTGGCGTTGTCATTGTAATTTGCATGCTAATGCAAAAGCCTCTTGAGTTTGACGTTGTCAGCGCTCTTGAGAGTCGGGGTCGCATAGGGGATTGAGGCTTGCTTGACGATCATTGCGCGTAGCATGGCGTAGAGTGTTCGATGTCGGTGTACTTGAGCCGGAGAGGGTGAAGTCGGAGTGTCACTTGAGCGAGTCCTTCTTGATGAAGACGAAGTGGAAGAAGAGCGGTTGAGCAACAAAGCACGAATTTCGTCCATCCTTACGCCATTCTCTTGCTTGTGATCGTCGAGCTTGTGGTCGAAGTAGTCCCTTGTACGTTACTCGGATAGTCGCAAGTCGGCGGCGGGGTTGTCAATGCGTTCACTCATGGCTTGTTGCTCTTGATGCAAAGCACGTTGTGCACCAAAGAGGTGACTCTTGGTGACGTAGGAGTTCATGTCGTCGTCGTGCTCAATGAAGAGTGGGTTGGTAAAAGTACTTGGCCTATCCAACATTCCAATACAAATGTGAGTGGAAGAAAGAGAAGAACGAATACCAAATGTACCTTGACCGAAGTTGAAAGTGGATCGATGATCACTCCAATGTAGGACAAGGCAATAGCACAATTGGTACTAGCTGTTGTCGGTTTCTCACACCTACACAAGTAAAAGCTTTTGGTGGAGCTTGGTTAGGATGGTGGCACAAAATTTGATGCAATTGTAAGTGAGCTTCAATAATGTTGGAAAAGATTCGCAAGATGCAATGTAACAAGTAGACCAAGCATATAAGGTAAACGAAAACACACACGCAAAAAGATAAGTGGGGTTGGGCAACCAAGGATGAGCCAAAATGTGGAATCCACAAAAATGCTCTTCTTGCACAACACTAGAGAGACGCTAGCACGATTGCACAATAGGCGGATACAAGAACTTGTGCACAACTGATGAGGACATGACTACCTTGGATATGACCAAAAATATTGCATATATGCATATTTGTCAGGTGATTTCTAGTGCAAACTATTCAATAATCTATTTATGTTATCCAGAACAAAAATACTTCACACACTTTTGTGTTTTGTCTAATTGCAGGTGTATGGGACATTTGTACAATCCACATATGAAGATAAGGAAGGAAGAGATGTTTATTTGCTGTCCAAAAAGTTCTCTCACGTCACTTTTGGCCCAAGAGAAGATAGAGTCCAAGTCTCTCATGTTCTGGATTCAGATTCGGACTGCACAGACATACCTGACTCAAAACGCACACAAGTTTTTCATACGGACTCCGAATTGGGTGATTCTTTTTTTGTTGGAAACTAGATTTCGTGCACTTTCCAACCCAATTGGAATCACCTTCAAATTCGTCCGGAGCGTTGAGTTGTGGCCGAAACAATCTGATGCTGCAGCAGAATCCGAGTCAAACTACAAGTCCAAAGGTGTTACATCACCTCCACTTGGGCCCATTGGCCTTGTACGACCTAGATTTAGTTTTAGGCTGCCTTGGGACGTCCTCCCACCTCCTTGGCCGCCACCCCTTGCTCCTATATAAGTAGATCCATCTAGTAGCTTTTCCTTGGGATTTGTTTAGTTAAAAGTTAGCCATTGCAACTTCGTGTACTTCGTTTGTGTCCAACGACCAGACCAAGACCGCTTACGGATCCCCACCATTATCAATACTTCATATATATTCGCAATATTCAGATTGCTTTATCATATTCTTGCTCGTTCTTCGATTGCTTGTAGGAATAGACCTTCGTGGTCAGGCTGACCGTGCTTCCAGCATCGTCAGTAACCTCTCGGAGTTGGTTTAGCGATTGCTAAGGTGCAACGTCGTGCACGTTTGTAGTCGGATCGTCAAAGTCGTCTCCACCAAATCGATAGTTATCATCTCATCGAAAGATCGGGATCCCGCCTCTATCAAGTGGTATCAGTTTTCAGGTTGCTCGGTGAGAATTTCCAGTTTTCCTAGATTAGATTTATTTTTTTACCTATTGTCCAAGAAAAATCCACAAAAAAGAGTTAGATCTATTCATCCTTTGTCCAAGCCAGTCTGAGCCTTTGCAATTTTCTTTTCATTGATTGCATAGTTGAATTATCGGTTGCATCGTCGTGTCGAGTTGCTGGTCTTAGTGTCTAGGTCGTTTAGAGTTTCAAGTTCTGTTCACATTAGTCACGTCGCCGCTGCATCGTTATCCCTTCCGCTGTCCACCACCCATCCATCAATTTCCTCCACGTGCTACCCACCGTTCATTGTCATAATCATAGTTGAGATCGTTCCCATCTTCGCTTGATCCAATCTACATCTTATCTAGTTTGTTTTGGAAAGAGGGAGAGAGAAAAAAAGATAAAGAAAAAAAAGAGAGAAAAAAGGAAAGAAAAAAAAAGAAAAAGAGGGAGAAGAAAAAGAAAAAAAAGCGTGAGAAAAAAAAAGAGAGAAGAAAAAAAATTGGATCTATCTAGAATCAATCTCGTACCTGAATTCGGATTGGAATCTGTTTTGTGCACTATTCAGTAAAACAGCTTGGCTATTGTTTCACATCATTATCTTTACTGCCGTTGTGATCTTCACTTATATCTTGCGGTCCAGAGCTACTTTGTATCCTTCATTGATGCTGGTTGTGCTACGACGTGACCTCATTAGTGTTCTAGGCTCGCGTCTCTAGTCCAGTCTAGCCTAGGACCAGCACAGTACCGTCGTTGAGCGTTTATTCAACATTGCATCTTTGAATTGATTATTGCTAATCTTTTGCTACCATATATAGCCAACCCAGCTCCACATATTTCTACACCGTGTATACGTACGCTCCCCTGGCAATCGCTTTACTCAATATTCGGAGTTACTTGACACCGCTGGTTGCCGATCACCGCCTGCTGCATGGTAAGAACTTGTAAGACATTGATATTTGCTTTACTGTGAGCGTTTTACCACCACATCCTAGTAGTTATAGGAACATTATTTTTGGGTTTTGTTTCTTGTTCTACTAATCATGATAGGATCCAGAGTCAATTCATGGGCTTTGTCGATCGCGGGAGACGTGCCACCACCTTTGCAAATACCACAACCGTCACGAGAGGTGCACAAACATCCAAATGCACATGATCAGGTTAATGTATCTATACCACCATTTAATGGCCGTTTTAAACCTGCTTTATATATTGATTGGGAGTTCGACATAAAAAATATATTTGCTTCCCATAATTTCGATGAACATAAAAAGGTTAAGGTTGCGGTTGGTTCTTTCACTGGTTATGCTTTGGTTTGGTGGAGTGAATATTGTCGGTTACACCCTGATTATATACCTACTACTTGGGATGATTTGAAACTTGCCATGCGACATACTTTCGTCCCTGCTTATTATACTCGTGACATGATTAAGAAGTTGCAACACTTAAAACAAGGTAGTGAAACTGTAACAAAATATTATGATGATTTACAAACTACCTTGTTGCATTCCTCTTTAGAAGAAAGTGAAGATGATTTTATGGATAGATTTTGGGGAGGATTAAACCGTGATATTCAAGAGATACTAATTCATGAAGAGTGTTATCCTATGGACCATTTGTTTCATCTTGCTTGCAAAGCTGGACAGGAAATAAAACGACGTGTTGGCCACGAGGAGAACAAGCGCACAGTGCACATTCCAAGAGTCGATATGATTGTTCCTTCAACTACTAGGCATACTATGACAACCACATCCGTTGTTGTCAGGACTACATCACCTCCACCATGTGACACATCGCCCCCGAGAGTGGCTACATCAACCGAGTTGATCATAAGAGGTAATGACAAAGGTACTGATCTTCCATCTCTACATGAGAATGATGAATGCCTTGTCAATTTGAATGCACCATCTGATGAGCTACCCACTACTTTGATCACACCACCTATTTTAGAGGACTACGTTGATAATTTGACTTTGCCATGTGATCAAACAACTGAAATACCAACAATTTTGAGTGCACCCATTGAATTAACTATTGATGCAAAAGAACCAATGTTTAATCATTTTGATATGACCTCTAATCTTGGTGATGATTCTGTGTTGAATGACTTATTGCATGTTTGCTTATTTAAGCATGTTGTAGCATGTAAATTTGATGCAAGTAAGGTTTATTCACCAATGTTGGGATGGTTTAATGATGAACATTTTCAATCTTTTGAAATGAATAAGGGCTTCACTTATATGTGCAAACTGAGTTGCAATATTTTCATGCCTTCTACTTCTTGTGCTAATTTTTTGGCTTTAGATTTAAAGAACTATGCAAGTTACTCATCTATTCATGTGTCATATATGCAAAAATCAAGGGAAGTAAAAATGGATGACATATACATATACAACATGTACACCTTGTCTCTTTTGTTAGCCACATTTCAGATTAAGCAACGCTGAGGACGGCTTTATTTTCAAGAAGGGGAGGATGATGAGGACATGACTACCTTGGATATGACCAAAAATATTGCATATATGCATATTTTTCAGGTGATTTCTAGTGCAAACTATTCAATAATCTATTTATGTTATCCAGAACAAAAATACTTCACACACTTTTGTGTTTTGTCTAATTGCAGGTGTATGGGACATTTGTACAATCCACATATGAAGATAAGGAAGGAAGAGATGTTTATTTGCTGTCCAAAAAGTTCTCTCACGTCACTTTTGGCCCAAGAGAAGATAGAGTCCAAGTCTCTCATGTTCTGGATTCAGATTCGGACTGCACAGACATACCTGACTCAAAACGCACACAAGTTTTTCATACGGACTCCGAATTGGGTGATTCTTTTTTTGTTGGAAACTAGATTTCGTGCACTTTCCAACCCAATTGGAATCACCTTCAAATTCGTCCGGAGCGTTGAGTTGTGGCCGAAACAATCTGATGATGCAGTAGAATCCGAGTCAAACTACAAGTCCAAAGGTGTTACATCACCTCCACTTGGGCCCATTGGCCTTGTACGACCTAGATTTAGTTTTAGGCTGCCTTGGGACGTCCTCCCACCTCCTTGGCCGCCACCCCTTGCTCCTATATAAGTAGATCCATCTAGTAGCTTTTCCTTGGGATTTGTTTAGTTAAAAGTTAGCCATTGCAACTTCGTGTACTTCGTTTGTGTCCAACGACCAGACCAAGACCGCTTCCGGATCCCCACCATTATCAATACTTCATATTTATTTGCAATATTCAGATTGCTTTATCATATTCTTGCTCGTTCTTCGATTGCTTGCAGGAATAGACCTTCGTGGTCAGGCTGACCGTGCTTCCAGCATCGTCAGTAACCTCAGGAGATTGGTTTAGCGATTGCTAAGGCGCAACGTCGTGCACGTTTATAGTCGGATCGTCAAAGTCGTCTCCACCAAATCGATAGTTATCATCTCATCGAAAGATCGGGACCTCATCGAAAGATCGGGACCCTCGCCTCTATTAACAACCTACTTAGCAA
The DNA here is from genome assembly GCF_018294505.1 of Triticum aestivum. Lineage (NCBI taxonomy): Eukaryota > Viridiplantae > Streptophyta > Magnoliopsida > Poales > Poaceae > Triticum > Triticum aestivum. Next base: position 95,668 of record NW_025228192.1, on the reverse strand, counting down.
AAATGCCATGAATTCCATCCCAAGTATGCTTTATGCAAGGTGTTTCTATGATATGATCCAAGATGATCGAATATGGCAATCTTAGTGTTGTATGATGCTATGGTTCTTGCTTAAAAGCTCTTTGCTTAGCTTTCCACTTTGCTTAAAAGCTTGTTTGGATCTTTGATGTTGGAGCTCTTTTCTTATGCGATACTTGACGAACCAAGATAGCAATTGTGTATGTGATGACAACTTTGTGACACAAGAGATGATACCAATATATGCAACAATGATGTATGTATGCTATGGGAAGTATGATCACTAATGTGCACAAGTCTTGTTGCAGGCAATACTCAATGGCTAGTCTTTATGGGTAAGCAACACAAAGGAGTAAGGCTATGATGGCTATCAATGTAATGGCAAGAGTTATATGTCCAATACCAAGACGAGGTTACTGTTCTTTGGTTCCACGTCCGTATGCAAGACCGAAGGACGGTGATCCAATCACGAATATCAAGATGTAGTCGAGGTGGTCATTGTTGATGACGCGTCCGTGGCAAAGATGAGCGGCGGTGATGTTGATGTTGAACCGTACCTAGATAGCCGAAACACAAAAGGATATGGAACCGCAACTCAAATTCTCAAAGCTCGAAGTGGCAACATGTGTCGGAGTGCGGAAGTGGTGATGGTGTATTGGTGGTGGGAGTGCGTATGCGGAAATGTGGGGAGGTGGTGGTGACTACACTAAAAAAAATTCAGTTTCATTAGGGTCGGTCGGACGTCCGGGCTGGGTCGGTCGGACGTCCGGGCTGGGCCGGTCGTCCGATCGTCGGACGTCCGAGCTGGGTCTGATGAGGACATCAATACCATTGTTACACCCACAGCCCCTGCTGCTATACATACTGGACCAATTACTAGAGCTCGCGCATGCCAATTGAATTATCAGGTACTTTCGTTTCTTGGTAACGATTCTAATGTTCATGAGAATACGATGCTGCCTAAATTGGACACATTTGTTTTGCTTGTAAATGAAGGGCCTAGCTTGGACAAGAAAGATGAACCTTGAAACAAGTTCAAGCATGGAGAGGATGGCATGCGCAATGGGATCAAGAACGGAGTTACAAGTGATGATTTTAGGACTTTGAAGCCACCATAAGGAGTGCATGAAGCCTTGGACGAAATATACAAGATGCACTTCATAAATTTCGTTCAAAGGCTATTTTAGGTGTTGTGTCACCTTATTATTGGGCCAGGCCCATGTATTTTCGAAATACTTAAGTATAGGCTGTTTTTAGAGTCCGTATGTGTGGGGAAACAAGAGTTAGGGTTGGTTTCGGACCCCTCCTCCAAGGGCCACGAAATCCCCACCTCTTCCTCCATATATACAGCCCTTAGGGCGTCGTTTAGACTTTGGGTTTTATTTAGATTAAAAGTTCACCATAGCTGCAACTACACGTACTTCGTTTGCGTCCAACGACCAGACCAAGACGTCACAGAACCCCACATTGATCAATAAAGCTTTAATCTTATATTCGCAATATCCAGATTGCAATCTCAGTTTCTTGCTTGTTCTTCATTTGCTCGCAGGAAACAGACCCTCGTGGTCAGGTTGATCGTGCTCCGGTGTGGTCAATAACCCCTCAGAAGTTGGTTTAGCGATTGCTAAGGCGCGACGTCTCGCACGTTCGTAGTCGGATCGTCAAGGTCAACTCACATAGAAACGATAGCCACCATCTCATCGAAACATCGGGACACCTTTGCCTCTATCAGGGTCGGACGTCCGGTGCCTAGGCGAAATTCGAGCACGGGATGAAGAGCTAGGATTTGAGGTGGAGAAGACGAAAATGGTCAAATTCGAAGGATTTTATGGATGGAAAGGTTGGGGAAAGCTAGATCTACTCAAAACAAAGCAAATCCACGGATCTGAACCAACAAAATCTCAACACACTAACAAATCACAAAAATAAATTGGGGCTATTTTTGTGGGGGATTTTTGAATTAGGACGATGATGTGGAGCATCCCACGACCATCCCCATGGACGCCACCTCAACTATCCAGGCCCCAGGTGGGCCCATGACAAGAGCTAGGGCGCGTGCTATTCAATCCGAGGTGACGTCACTCCTACTTGAGTTTCCCTCCTCTTCAAGTGAGACATAGATACTGCCTAAGTCCGAGATGCTATGTGTGATAAGGTACAACACTCAAGACTCGGAGCCGAGGGCTGTAGAAGAAGAGACAGGCATCAACACTCTGGACAGCCCGGAACCTCCGGCCAGATCCCAGAACTTCGGGCCCCTGGGACCTTCCGGCCGACCCGGAGCTTCCGGCCTCTGATAGAGGAAAAGGTGTCCCGATGTTTCGATGAGATGGTGGCTATCATTTCTGTGGGAGTCGACCTTGACGATCCGACTACGAACGTGCAAGACGTCGCGCCTTAGCAATCGCTAAACCAACTTCCGAGGAGTTATTGACCACGCCGGAGCACGATCAACCTGACCACGAGGGTCTATTCCTGCAAGCAATCGAAGAACAAGCAAGAATATGATAAAAGCAATCTGAATATTGCGAGTATATATGAAGTTTTGATAAAGATGGGGATCTGTAAGCGGTCTTGGTCTGGTCGTTGGACACAAACGAAGTACACGAAGTTGCAATGGCTAACTTTTAACTAAACAAATCCCAAGGAAAAGCTACTAGATGGATCTACTTATATAGGAGCAAGGGGTGGCGGCCAAGGAGGTGGGAGGACGTCCCAAGGCAGCCTAAAACTAAATCTAGGTCGTACAAGGCCAATGGGCCCAAGTGGAGGTGATGTAACACCTTTGGACTTGTAGTTTGACTCGGATTCTGCTACAGCATCAGATTGTTTCGTCCACAACTCGACGCTCCGGACGAATTTGAAGGTGATTCCAATTGGGTTGGATAGTGCATGAAATCTAGTTTCCAACAAAAAACGAATAACCCAATTCGGAGTCCGTATGAAAAACTTGTGTGCGTTTTGAGTCAGGTATGTCTGTGCAGTCCGAATCTGAATCCAGAACGTGAGAGACTTGGACTCTATCTTCTCTTGGGCCAAAAGTGACGTGAGAGAACTTTTTGGACAGCAAATAAACATCTCTTTCTTCCTTATCTTCATATGTGGATTGTACAAATGTCCCATACACCTGCAATTAGACAAAACACAAAAGTGTGTGAAGTAGTTTTGTTCTGGATAACATAAATAGATTATTGAATAGTTTGCACTAGAAATCACCTGACAAATATGCATATATGCAATATTTTTGGTCATATCCAAGTTAGTCATGTCCTCATCAGCCGTGATACAAGAAAACAGGAACAACCACCATTATCTGCCAAGAGCGCACCTGCCGGGCCTGCACAGAGTTCTTCTTCTTCCAGGGCATCAACAGGGCACACAAGTGATATTATTTGTCGTCGTTGTAAGGGAGGAGGTCAATATGCGAGAGAATGCAAATCTCCGCGTGTGATGATTGCTACCGAGGGTGGTGGATATGAGTCCGCTAGTGACTATGATGAGGAGACTTTGGCTCTTATTATACGTGAAGAACATGGTGGAGATGATTCTGATCATGAGACGCAATACATGGCTCCTGAAGACGCTGACAGGTATGAATGTTTAGTTGCTCAACGTGTTTTGAGTGTGCAGGTCACACAAGCTGAGCAAAATCAGAGGCACAATTTGTTCCATACCAAGGGAGTTGTGAAGGAACGTTCTGTGCGCGTCATAATAGACGGAGGGAGCTGCAACAACTTGGCTAGCATGGAGATAGTGGAGAAGCTTTCTCTCACCACAAGACCACATCCACATCCTTACTACATCCAATGGTTCAACAACAGCGGCAAGGTTAAGGTAACACGTACTGTTCGTGTGCATTTTAGTATCTCTACATATGCTGATTATGTTGATTGTGATGTGGTACCTATGCAAGCATGTTCCTTATTACTTGGTAGACCATGGCAATTTGATAAAAATTCTGTACACCATGGTAGAAACAATCACTATACTCTTGTTCATAAGGATAAAAATATTACTTTGCTTCCTATGACTCCTGATTCCATTTTGAAAGATGATATTAATAGAGCTAATAAAGCACAACAGGAGAAGAATAAGAGTGAAAATCATATTGTGGCAAAAGAATTTGAGCAACAAATGAAGCCTAATAATAAGCCATCTAGTGTTGCTTCTGAAATTAAATTGAAAAGTGCATGTTTATTTGCCACCAAATCTGATATTGATGAGCTAGATTTCAGCAAATCTGTTTGCTATGCTTTTGTGTGCAAAGAGGCATTATTTTCATTCGAGGACGTGCCTTCCTCTTTGCCTCCTGCTGTCACTAACATTTTGCAGGAGTTCGCTGACGTTTTTCCACAAGACGTGCCACCGGGATTACCGCCTATTCGAGGGATTGAGCATCAGATTGACTTAATTCCCGGTGCTTCACTGCCAAACCGTGCACCATACCGTACCAATCCAGAGGAGACGAAGGAGATTATGCGTCAAGTACAAGAGCTTCTCGACAAAGGTTATATACGCGAATCCCTTAGTCCTTGTGCTGTTCCTATTATTCTAGTGCCGAAAAAGGATGGTACATCACGTATGTGTGTTGATTGTAGGGGCATTAATAATATTATTATTCGTTATCGTCATCCTATTCCTAGGCTAGATGATATGCTTGATGAATTGAGTGGCTCTACAATATTCTCCAAAGTTGATTTGCGTAGTGGCTACCATCAAATTCATATGAAATTGGGAGATGAATGGAAAACAGCATTTAAAACTAAGTTTGGATTATATGAGTGGTTAGTCATGCCTTTTGGGTTAACTAATGCACCTAGTACTTTCATGAGATTAATGAACGAAGTTTTACGTGCTTTCATTGGACGATTTGTGGTAGTTTACTTTGATGACATATTGATTTATAGCAGATCTTTGGAAGAACATTTGGAACATTTACGTGCTGTTTTTATTGCTCTACGTGATGCACGTTTGTTTGGTAACCTTGGGAAGTGCACCTTTTGCACCGACCGAGTATCTTTTCTTGGCTATGTTGTTACTCCACAGGGAATTGAAGTTGATAAAGCCAAGATTGAAGCTATTGAGAGTTGGCCGCAACCCAAAACGGTCACACAAGTGAGGAGTTTTCTTGGCCTCGCTGGATTCTATAGGCGTTTTGTGAGAGATTTCAGCACCATTGCTGCACCTCTCAATGAGCTTACAAAGAAAGATGTGCCTTTTCTTTGGGGTACCGCACAGGAAGAAGCCTTCTCGGTATTGAAAGATAAGTTGACACATGCTCCTTTACTCCAACTTCCTGATTTTAATAAGATTTTTGAGCTTGAATGTGATGCTAGTGGAATTGGATTAGGCGGTGTGTTATTACAAGATGGCAAACGTGTTGCATACTTTTCTAAAAAATTGAGTGGGCCTAGTCTGAATTATTCTACTTATGATAAAGAATTATATGCTCTTGTTCGGACTTTAGAAACATGGCAACATTATTTATGGCCCAAAGAATTTGTTATACATTCTGATCATGAATCTTTGAAACATATTAAAAGTCAAGCTAAACTGAATCGTAGACATGCTAAATGGGTTGAATTCATTGAGACTTTTCCTTATGTCATTGAACACAAGAAGGGAAAAGAAAATGTTATTGCTGATGCATTGTCTCGCCGCTATACTATGCTTTCACAACTTGACTTCAAAATATTTGGTTTGGAGACCATCAAAGATCAATATGTGCATGATGCTGATTTTAAAGATGTAATGCAGAATTGTAAAGAAGGAAGAATGTGGAACAAGTTCGTCGTTAACGATGGATTTGTGTTTCGTGCTAACAAGCTATGCATTCCAGCTAGCTCCGTTCGTCTTTTGTTGTTGCAGGAGGCGCATGGAGGAGGATTAATGGGACACTTTGGCGTGAAGAAGACGGAGGACGTACTTGCTACACATTTCTTTTGGCCAAAGATGAGACGGGATGTTGAGCGTTTTATTTCTCGCTGCACTACATGTCAAAAAGCTAAGTCACGACTCAATCCTCATGGTTTATATATGCCTTTGCCTGTACCTACTGTTCCTTGGGAGGATATATCTATGGACTTTGTTTTAGGTTTACCTCGAACAAAGAAGGGGAGGGATAGCATATTTGTTGTCGTGGATAGATTCTCGAAAATGGCACACTTTATACCATGTCATAAAAGTGATGATGCTGTTAATGTTGCTGATTTGTTCTTTCGTGAAATTATTCGCTTGCATGGTGTGCCAAATACTATTGTTTCAGATCGTGATACTAAATTTCTTAGCCACTTTTGGAGATGTTTATGGGCTAAGTTGGGGACTAAACTGCTTTTTAGTACTACTTGTCACCCCCAAACTGATGGACAAACTGAAGTAGTCAATAGAACGTTGTCTACTATGCTTAGGGCTGTTTTGAAGAATAATAAGAAAATGTGGGAGGAATGCTTGCCTCATATTGAATTTGCTTATAATCGTTCATTGCATTCTACTACTAAGATGTGCCCTTTTGAAGTTGTGTATGGTTTCCTACCTCGTGCACCTATTGATTTGTTGCCTTTTCCATCTTCGGAGAAGGTTAATTTTGATGCTAAACAATGTGCTGAATTGATTTTAAAAATGCATGAGTTAACTAAGGAAAACATTGAGCGTATGAATGCTAAATATAAACTTGCTGGAGATAAGGGTAGAAAACATGTTGTGTTTGCACCTGGAGATCTTGTTTGGTTACATTTGCGTAAGGATAGATTTCCTGATATGCGCAAATCAAAGCTAATGCCACGTGCTGATGGTCCCTTTAAGGTGTTAGAGAAAATAAATGATAATGCATATAAACTTGAGCTGCCTGCAGATTTTGGGGTTAGTCCCACTTTTAACATTGCAGATTTGAAGCCTTATTTGGGTGAGGAAGATGGACTTCCATCGAGGACGACTTCATTTCAAGAAGGGGAGGATGATGAGGACATCAATACAATTGTTACACCCACAGCCCCTGCTGCTATACATACTGGACCAATTACTAGAGCTCGTGCACGCCAACTAAATTACCAGGTACTTTCGTTTCTTGGTAATGATTCTAATGTTCATGAGAATATGATGCTGCCTAAATTAGATACATTTGTTTTGCTTACAAATGAAGGGCCTAGCTTGGAGAAGGATGAACATTGGAGCAAGAACAAGCATGGAGATGATGGCATGCGCAAGGGGAACAAGAACGGAGTTACAAGTGATGATTTCAGGACTTTGAAGCCACCATAATGGGTGCATGAAGCCTTGGACGAAATATACAAGATGCCACTTCATAAATTTCGTCCCGAGGCTATTTTAGGTGCTGCGTCACCTTATTATTGGGCCAGGCCCATGTAATTTCGAAATACATAAGTATAGGCTATTTTTAGAGTCCGTATGTGTGGGGAAACAAGAGATCGGGTTGATTTCGGACCCCTCCACCAAGGGCCACGAAATTCCCCCCTCTTCCTCCATATATACAGCCCTTAGGGCATCGTTTAGACTTTGGGTTTTGTTTAGATTAAAAGTTCGCCATAGCTGCGACTTCGCGTACTTCGTTTGTGTTCAACGACCAGACAAAGGCGTCACAGAACCCCACCTTGATCAATAAAGCTTTCATCTTATATTCGCAATATCCAGATTGCAATCTCAGTTTCTTGCTTGTTCTTCGTTTGCTCGCAGGAAACAGACCCTCGTGGTCAGGTTGATCGTGCTCCGGCGTGGTCAATAACCTCTCGGAGTTGGTTTAGCGATTGCTAAGGCGCGACGTCCTCGCACGTTCGTAGTCGGATCGTCAAAGTCGACTTCCACCAAAGCGAAATCCACTATCTCATCGAAAGACGGGACACCTTTGCCTCTATCAAGAAGCTTTCTCTCACCACAAGACCACATCCACATCCTTACTACATCCAATGGTTCAACAACAGCGGCAAGGTTAAGGTAACACGTACTGTTCGTGTGCATTTTAGTATCTCTACATATGCTGATTATGTTGATTGTGATGTGGTACCTATGCAAGCATGTTCCTTATTACTTGGTAGACCATGGCAATTTGATAAAAATTCTGTACACCATGGTAGAAACAATCACTATACTCTTGTTCATAAGGATAAAAATATTACTTTGCTTCCTATGACTCCTGATTCCATTTTGAAAGATGATATTAATAGAGCTAATAAAGCAAAACAGGAGACGAATAAGAGTGAAAATCAGATTGTGGCAAAAGAATTTGAGCAACAAATGAAGCCTAATAATAAACCATCTAGTGTTGCTTCTAAAATTAAATTGAAAAGTGCATGTTTATTTGCCACCAAATCTGATATTGATGAGCTAGATTTCAGGAAATCTGTTTGCTATGCTTTTGTGTGCAAAGAGGCATTATTTTCATTCGAGGACGTGCCTTCCTCTTTGCCTCCTGCTGTCACTAACATTTTGCAGGAGTTCGCTGACGTTTTTCCACAAGACGTGCCACCGGGATTACCGCCTATTCGAGGGATTGAGCATCAGATTGACTTAATTCCCGGTGCTTCACTGCCAAACCGTGCACCATACCGTACCAATCCAGAGGAGACGAAGGAGATTATGCGTCAAGTACAAGAGCTTCTCGACAAAGGTTATATACGCGAATCCCTTAGTCCTTGTGTTGTTCCTATTATTCTAGTGCCGAAATAGGATGGTACATCACGTATGTGTGTTGATTGTAGAGGCATTAATAATATTACTATTCGTTATCGTCATCCTATTCCTAGGCTAGATGATATGCTTGATGAATTGAGTGGCTCTACAATATTCTCCAAAGTTGATTTGCGTAGTGGCTACCATCAAATTCGTATGAAATTGGGAGATGAATGGAAAACAGCATTTAAAACTAAGTTTGGATTATATGAGTGGTTAGTCATGCCTTTTGGGTTAACTAATGCACCTAGTACTTTCATGAGATTAATGAACGAAGTTTTACGTGCTTTCATTGGACGATTTGTGGTTGATAGAGGCAAAGGTGTCCCGTCTTTCGATGAGATGGTGGATTTCGCTTTGGTGGAAGTCGACTTTGACGATCCGACTACGAACGTGCGAGGACGTCGCGCCTTAGCAATCGCTAAACCAACTCCGAGAGGTTATTGACCACGCCGGAGCACGATCAACCTGACCACGAGGGTCTGTTTCCTGCGAGCAAACGAAGAACAAGCAAGAAACTGAGATTGCAATCTGGATATTGCGAATATAAGATGAAAGCTTTATTGATCAAGGTGGGGTTCTGTGACGCCTTTGTCTGGTCATTGAACACAAACGAAGTACGCGAAGTTGCAGCTATGGCGAACTTTTAATCTAAACAAAACCCAAAGTCTAAACGATGCCCTAAGGGCTGTATATATGGAGGAAGAGGGGGGAATTTTGTGGCCCTTGGTGGAGGGGTCCGAAATCAACCCTATCTCTTGTTTCCCCACACATACGGACTCTAAAAATAGCCTATACTTATGTATTTCGAAATTACATGGGCCTGACCCAATAATAAGGTGACGCAACACCTAAAATAGCCTCGGGACGAAATTTATGAAGTGGCATCTTGTATATTTCGTCCAAGGCTTCATGCACACATTATGGTGGCTTCAAAGTCCTGAAATCATCACTTGTAACTCCGTTCTTGTTCCCCTTGCGCATGCCATCATCTCCATGCTTGTTCTTGCTCCAATGTTCATCCTTCTCCAAGCTAGGCCCTTCACTTGTAAGCAAAACAAATGTATCCAATTTAGGCAGCATCATATTCTCATGAACATTAGAATCATTACCAAGAAACGAAAGTACCTGATAATTTAGTTGGCGTGCACGAGCTCTAGTAATTGGTCCAGTATGTATAGCAGCAGGGGCTGTGGGTGTAACAATTGTATTGATGTCCTCATCATCCTCCCCTTCTTGAAATGAAGTCGTCCTCGACGGAAGTTCATCTTCCTCACCCAAATAAGGCTTCAAATCTGCAATGTTAAAAGTGGGACTAACCCCAAAATCTGCAGGCAGCTCAAGTTTATATGCATTATCATTTATTTTCTCTAACACCTTAAAGGGACCATCAGCACGTGGCATTAACTTTGATTTGCGCAAATCAGGAATTCTATCCTTACGCAAATGTAACCAAATAAGATCTCCAGGTGCAAACACAACATGTTTTCTACCCTTATCTCCAGCAAGTTTATATTTAGCATTCATGCGCTCAATGTTTTCCTTAGTTAACTCATGCATTTTTAAAATCAATTCAGCACGTTGTTTAGCATCAAAATTAACCTTCTCCGAAGATGGAAGAGGCAACAAATCAATAGGTGCACGAGGTAGGAAACCATACACAACTTCAAAAGGGCACATCTTAGTAGTAGAATGCAATGAACGATTATAAGCAAATTCAATATGAGGCAAGCATTCCTCCCACATTTTCTTATTATTCTTCAAAACAGCCCTAAGCATAGTAGACAACGTTCTATTGACTACTTCAGTTTGTCCATCAGTTTGGGGGTGACAAGTAGTACTAAAAAGCAGTTTAGTCCCCAACTTAGCCCATAAACATCTCCAAAAGTGGCTAAGAAATTTAGTACCACGATCTGAAACAATAGTATTTGGCACACCATGCAAGCGAATAATTTCACGAAAGAACAAATCAGCAACATTAACAGCATCATCGCTTTTATGACATGGTATAATGATAGGGGAAAAGGTGTCCCGTCTTTCGATGAGATGGTGGATTTCGCTTTGGTGGAAGTCGACTTTGACGATCCGACTACGAACGTGCGAGGACGTCGCGCCTTAGCAATCGCTAAACCAACTCCGAGAGGTTATTGACCACGCCGGAGCACGATCAACCTGACCACGAGGGTCTGTTTCCTGCGAGCAAACGAAGAACAAGCAAGAAACTAAGATTGCAATCTGGATATTGCGAATATAAGATGAAAGCTTTATTGATCAAGGTGGGGTTCTGTGACGCCTTTGTCTGGTCGTTGAACACAAACGAAGTACGCAAAGTTGCAGCTATGGCGAACTTTTAATCTAAACAAAACCCAAAGTCTAAACGATGCCCTAAGGGCTGTATATATGGAGGAAGAGGGGGGAATTTCGTGGCCCTTGGTGGAGGGGTCCGAAATCAACCCTTATCTCTTGTTTCCCCACACATACGGACTCTAAAAATAGCCTATACTTATGTATTTCGAAATTACATGGGCCTGGCCCAATAATAAGGTGACGCAGCACCTAAAATAGCCTCGGGACGAAATTTATGAAGTGGCATCTTGTATATTTCGTCCAAGGCTTCATGCACCCATTATGGTGGCTTCAAAGTCCTGAAATCATCACTTGTAACTCCGTTCTTGTTCCCCTTGCGCATGCCATCATCTCCATGCTTGTTCTTGCTCCAATGTTCATCCTTCTCCAAGCTAGGCCCTTCATTTGTAAGCAAAACAAATGTATCCAATTTAGGCAGCATCATATTCTCATGAATATTAGAATCATTACCAAGAAACGAAAGTACCTGGTAATTTAGTTGGCGTGCACGAGCTCTAGTAATTGGTCCAGTATGTATAGCAGCAGGGGCTGTGGGTGTAACAATTGTATTGATGTCCTCATCAGACTTTGGCTCTTATTACACGTGAAGAACATGGTGGAGATGATTCTGATCATGAGACGCAATACATGGCTCCTGAAGACGCTGACAGGTATGAATGTTTAGTTGCTCAACGTGTTTTGAGTGTGCAGATCACACAAGCTGAGCAAAATCAGAGGCACAATTTGTTCCATACCAAGGGAGTTGTGAAGGAACGTTCTGTGCGCGTCATCATAGACGGAGGGAGCTGCAACAACTTGGCTAGCATGGAGATGGTGGAGAAGCTTTCTCTCACCACAAGACCACATCCACATCCTTACTACATCCAATGGTTCAACAACAGCGGCAAGGTTAAGGTAACACGTACTGTTCGTGTGCATTTTAGTATCTCTACATATGCTGATTATGTTGATTGTGATGTGGTACCTATGCAAGCATGTTCCTTATTACTTGGTAGACCATGGCAATTTGATAAAAATTCTGTACACCATGGTAGAAACAATCACTATACTCTTGTTCATAAGGATAAAAATATTACTTTGCTTCCTATGACTACTGATTCCATTTTGAAAGATGATATTAATAGAGCTAATAAAGCAAAACAGGAGACGAATAAGAGTGAAAATCAGATTGTGGCAAAAGAATTTGAGCAACAAATGAAGCCTAATAATAAACCATCTAGTGTTGCTTCTGAAATTAAATTGAAAAGTGCATGTTTATTTGCCACCAAATCTGATATTGATGAGCTAGATTTCAGCAAATCTGTTTGCTATGCTTTTGTGTGCAAAGAGGCATTATTTTCATTCGAGGACGTGCCTTCCTCTTTGCCTCCTGCTGTCATTAACATTTTGCAGGAGTTCGCTGACGTCTTTCCACAAGACGTGCCACCGGGATTACCGCCTATTCGAGGGATTGAGCATCAGATTGACTTAATTCCCGGTGCTTCACTGCCAAACCGTGCACCATACCGTACCAATCCAGAGGAGACGAAGGAGATTATGCGTCAAGTACAAGAGCTTCTCGACAAAGGTTATATACGCGAATCCCTTAGTGATGAGGACATCAATACAATTCTTACACCCACAGCCCCTACTGCTATACATACTGGACCAATTACTAGAGCTCGTGCACGCCAACTAAATTACCAGGTACTTTCGTTTCTTGGTAATGATTCTAATGTTCATGAGAATATGATGCTGCCTAAATGAAGGGCCTAGCTTGGAGAAGGATGAACATTGGAGCAAGAACAAGCATGGAGATGATGGCATGCGCAAGGGGAACAAGAACGGAGTTACAAGTGATGATTTCAGGACTTTGAAGCCACCATAATGGGTGCATGCAGCCTTGGACGAAATATACAAGATGCCACTTCATAAATTTCGTCCCGAGGCTATTTTAGGTGCTGCGTCACCTTATTATTGGGCCAGGCCCATGTAATTTCGAAATACATAAGTATAGGCTATTTTTAGAGTCCGTATGTGTGGGGAAACAAGAGATAGGGTTGATTTCGGACCCCTCCACCAAGGGCCACGAAATTCCCCCCTCTTCCTCCATATATACAGCCCTTAGGGCATCGTTTAGACTTTGGGTTTTGTTTAGATTAAAAGTTCGCCATAGCTGCAACTTCGCGTACTTCATTTGTGTTCAACGACCAGACAAAGGCGTCACAGAACCCCACCTTGATCAATAAAGCTTTCATCTTATATTCGCAATATCCAGATTGCAATCTCAGTTTCTTGCTTGTTCTTCGTTTGCTCGCAGGAAACAGACCCTCGTGGTCAGGTTGATCGTGCTCCGGCGTGGTTAATAACCTCTCGGAGCTGGTTTAGCGATTGCTAAGGCGCGACGTCCTCGCACGTTCGTAGTCGGATCGTCAAAGTCGACTGCCACCAAAGCGATATCCATCATCTCATCGAAAGACGGGACACCTTTGCCTCTATCAAATGCTCATCCTTCTCCAAGCTAGGACCTTCATTTGTAAGCAAAACAAATGTATCCAATTTAGGCAGCATCATATTCTCATGAACATTAGAATCATTACCAAGAAACGAAAGTACCTGGTAATTTAGTTGGCGTGCACGAGCTCTAGTAATTGGTCCAGTATGTATAGCAGCAGGGGCTGTGGGTGTAACAATTGTATTGATGTCCTCATCATCCTCCCCTTCTTGAAATGAAGTCGTCCTCGACGGAAGTTCATCTTCCTCACCCAAATAAGGCTTCAAATCTGCAATGTGAAAAGTGGGACTGACCCCAAAATCTGCAGGCAGCTCAAGTTTATATGCATTATCATTTATATTCTCTAACACCTTAAAGGGACCATCAGCACGTGGCATTAACTTTGATTTGCGCAAATCAGGAAATCTATCCTTACGCAAATGTAACCAAACAAGATCTCCAGGTGCAAACACAACATGTTTTCTACCCTTATCTCCAGCAAGTTTATATTTAGCATTCATACGCTCAATGTTTTCCTTAGTTAACTCATGCATTTTTAAAATCAATTCAGCACGTTGTTTAGCATCAAAATTAACCTTCTCCGAAGATGGAAGAGGCAACAAATCAATAGGTGCACGAGGTAGGAAACCATACACAACTTCAAAAGGGCACATCTTAGTAGTAGAACGCAATGAACGATTATAAGCAAATTCAATATGAGGCAAGCATTCCTCCCACATTTTCTTATTATTCTTCAAAACAGCCCTAAGCATAGTAGACAACGTTCTATTGACTACTTCAGTTTGTCCATCAGTTTGGGGGTGACAAGTAGTACTAAAAAGCAGTTTAGTCCCCAACTTAGCCCATAAACATCTCCAAAAGTGGCTAAGAAATTTAGTATCACGATCTGAAACAATAGTATTTGGCACACCATGCAAGCGAATAATTTCACGAAAGAACAAATCAGCAACATTAACAGCATCATCACTTTTATGACATGGTATAAAGTGTGCCATTTTCGAGAATCTATCCACGACAACAAATATGCTATCCCTCCCCTTCTTTGTTCGAGGTAAACCTAAAACAAAGTCCATAGATATATCCTCCCAAGGAACAGTAGGTACAGGCAAAGGCATATATAAACCATGAGGATTGAGTCGTGACTTAGCTTTTTGACATGTAGTGCAGCGAGAAATAAAACGCTCAACATCCCGTCTCATCTTTGGCCAAAAGAAATGTGTAGCAAGTACGTCCTCCGTCTTCTTCACGCCAAAGTGTCCCATTAATCCTCCTCCATGCGCCTCCTGCAACAACAAAAGACGAACGGAGCTAGCTGGAATGCATAGCTTGTTAGCACGAAACACAAATCCATCGTTAACGACGAACTTGTTCCACATTCTTCCTTCTTTACAATTCTGCATTACATCTTTAAAATCAGCATCATGCACATATTGATCTTTGATGGTCTCCAAACCAAATATTTTGAAGTCAAGTTGTGAAAGCATAGTATAGCGGCGAGACAATGCATCAGCAATAACATTTTCTTTTCCCTTCTTGTGTTCAATGACATAAGGAAAAGTCTCAATGAATTCAACCCATTTAGCATGTCTACGATTCAGTTTAGCTTGACTTTTAATATGTTTCAAAGATTCATGATCAGAATGTATAACAAATTCTTTGGGCCATAAATAATGTTGCCATGTTTCTAAAGTCCGAACAAGAGCATATAATTCTTTATCATAAGTAGAATAATTCAGACTAGGCCCACTCAATTTTTTAGAAAAGTATGCAACACGTTTGCCATCTTGTAATAACACACCGCCTAATCCAATTCCACTAGCATCACATTCAAGCTCAAAAATCTTATTAAAATCAGGAAGTTGGAGTAAAGGAGCATGTGTCAACTTATCTTTCAATACCGAGAAGGCTTCTTCCTGTGCGGTACCCCAAAGAAAAGGCACATCTTTCTTTGTAAGCTCATTGAGAGGTGCAGCAATGGTGCTGAAATCTCTCACAAAACGCCTATAGAATCCAGCGAGGCCAAGAAAACTCCTCACTTGTGTGACCGTTTTGGGTTGCGGCCAACTCTCAATAGCTTCAATCTTGGCTTTATCAACTTCAATTCCCTGTGGAGTAACAACATAGCCAAGAAAAGATACTCGGTCGGTGCAAAAGGTGCACTTCCCAAGGTTACCAAACAAACGTGCATCACGTAGAGCAATAAAAACAGCACGTAAATGTTCCAAATGTTCTTCCAAAGATCTGCTATAAATCAATATGTCATCAAAGTAAACTACCACAAATCGTCCAATGAAAGCACGTAAAACTTCGTTCATTAATCTCATGAAAGTACTAGGTGCATTAGTTAACCCAAAAGGCATGACTAACCACTCATATAATCCAAACTTAGTTTTAAATGCTGTTTTCCATTCATCTCCCAATTTCATACGAATTTGATGGTAGCCACTACGCAAATCAACTTTGCAGAATATTGTAGAGCCACTCAATTCATCAAGCATATCATCTAGCCTAGGAATAGGATGACGATAACGAATAGTAATATTATTAATGCCTCTACAATCAACACACATACGTGATGTACCATCCTTTTTCGGCACTAGAATAATAGGAACAGCACAAGGACTAAGGGATTCGCGTATATAACCTTTGTCGAGAAGCTCTTGTACTTGACGCATAATCTCCTTCGTCTCCTCTGGATTGGTACGGTATGGTGCACGGTTTGGCAGTGAAGCACCGGGAATTAAGTCAATCTGATGCTCAATCCCTCGAATAGGCGGTAATCCCGGTGGCACGTCTTGTGGAAAGACGTCAGCAAACTCCTGCAAAATGTTATTGACAGCAGGAGGCAAAGAGGAAGGCACGTCCTCGAATGAAAATAATGCCTCTTTGCACACAAAAGCATAGCAAACAGATTTGCTGAAATCTAGCTCATCAATATCAGATTTGGTGGCAAATAAACATGCACTTTTCAATTTAATTTCAGAAGCAACACTAGATGGTTTATTATTAGGCTTCATTTGTTGCTCAAATTCTTTTGCCACAATCTGATTTTCACTCTTATTCGTCTCCTGTTTTGCTTTATTAGCTCTATTAATATCATCTTTCAAAATGGAATCAGGAGTCATAGGAAGCAAAGTAATATTTTTATCCTTATGAACAAGAGTATAGTGATTGTTTCTACCATGGTGTATAGAATTTTTATCAAATTGCCATGGTCTACCAAGTAATAAGGAACATGCTTGCATAGGTACCACATCACAATCAACATAATCAGCATATGTAGAGATAATAAAATGCACACGAACAGTACGTGTTACCTTAACCTTGCCGCTGTTGTTGAACCATTGGATGTAGTAAGGATGTGGATGTGGTCTTGTGGTGAGAGAAAGCTTCTCCACCATCTCCATGCTAGCCAAGTTGTTGCAGCTCCCTCCGTCTATGATGACGCGCACAGAACGTTCCTTCACAACTCCCTTGGTATGGAACAAATTGTGCCTCTGATTTTGCTCACCTTGTGTGATCTGCACACTCAAAACACGTTGAGCAACTAAACATTCGTACCTGTCAGCGTCTTCAGGAGCCATGTATTGCATCTCATGATCAGAATCATCTCCACCATGTTCTTCACGTGTAATAAGAGCCAATGTCTCCTCATCATAGTCACTAGCGGACTCATATCCACCACCCTCGGTAGCAATCATCACACGAGGAGATTTGCATTCTCTCGCATAATGACCTCCTCCCTTACAACGACGACAAATAATATCACTTGTGTGCCCTGTTGATGCCCTGGAAGAAGAAGAACTCTGTGCAGACCCGGCATGTGCGCTCTTAGCAGATAATGGTGGTTGTTCCTGTTTTCTTGTATCACGGCTGTGGGAGGCACCTGATTGAGGTGCTGGTGCAGTTGAAGTAGAAGATGCACGCGGTGTCCATGATGAAGGTCGGCCTGCAGAAAAGTTAGTTCGTGCCAATGCTTGTCGATCCTGCACTTCACGTTCAGCTTTACAAGCAAGATGGAATAAACGAGTGATATTAGTATACTCCTTATAGTCTAGAATGGTCTGAATCTCTCTATTTAATCCACCCAAAAAACGTGCAAGCATAGCTTCATTCTCCTCAACAATACCACATCGAATCATGCCAGTTTGTAATTCCTGATAATATTCTTCTACAGAATTTTTTCCTTGTCTTAAACGCTGCAATTTTTGAAGCAATTCACGTTGGTAATATGGTGGAACCCAACGCGTACGCATAGCAGTTTTCAAAGCAGCCCAAGTAGTTGGAATAGGATATAATCTACAATGTTCAGACCACCATACACATGCAAAACTAGTGAAAGCACAAACAGCGGCAGCAACTCGTCTCTCCTCAGGATATTGTAAACATGTAAATCGTTGTTCAGTTTCTAACTCCCAAGTAAGATATATATCAGGAACATATCTACCCTCAAATGGTGGAATATTCAATTTCAGTTTAGGAATACGGACATCATCTCGTACCTGAGGTGGTGGTGCAGGCCTACCATTACGAATATATACCTGAGGTCGACCTGCTGGTGGTTGCACATAGTTCTGATTTTGAGCAACCTCATCCTCGTAATCTCCCACATAATCATCCTCCTCCGCATCAGCAGCAGGAGCCACAGAAGTATCAATAGCAGCACCAACAGTTTGGCCAAACGCAAGAGGAACACGGCTCGCTCGGCGGAGGTATATTTCGCGACGTGGAGGTAGTCGTTGTTGTTGTTGTTGGAGAGGTGCGTTAGGTGCAGCGGGTGGTGGTGGTGTGATAGAGGCGGGGTGTCCCGATCTTTCGATGAGATGATAACTATCGATTTGGTGGAGACGACTTTGACGATCCGACTACAAACGTGCACGACATTATGCCTTAGTAATCGCTAAACCAATCTCCTGAGGTTATTGACCACGCCGGAAGCACGGTCAACCTGACCACGAAGGTCTATTCCTGCAAGCAATCGAAGCACAAACGAAGTACACGAAGTTGCAATGGCTAACTTTTAACTAAACAAATCCCAAGGGAAAAGCTACTAGATGGATCTACTTATATAGGAGCAAGGGGTGGCGGCCTAGGAGGTGGGAGGACATCCCAAGGCAGCCTAAAACTAACCCTAGGTCGTACAAGGCCAATGGCCCCAAGTGGAGGTGATGCAACACCTTTGGACTTGTTGTTTGACTCGGATTCTGCTGCAACGTCTGATTGTTTCGTCGATATCTCAACTCTCCGGAAGAATTTGAAGCTAAATCCAATTGGGCTGGAAAGAGCATAAAATCTAGAATCCAACAAAAAAAGAATCACCCAATTCGGAGTCCGTATGAAAAAGTTGTTGTCGTTTTGAGTCAGGTATGTCTGTGCAGTCCGAATCTGAAACCAGAACGTGAGAGACTTGGACTCTATCTTCTCTTGGCCCAAAAGTGACGTGAGAAGACTTTTTGAACAGCACCTAAACTTCTCCTTTTCCCTTATCTTCATATGTGGATTGTACAAATGTCCCATACACCTGCAATTAGACAAAACACAAAAGTATGTGAAGTATTTTTGTTCTGGATAACATAAATATATTATTGAATAGTTTGCACTAGAAATCACCTGACAAATATGCATGTATGTAATATTTTTGGTCTTATCCAAGGTAGTCATGTCCTCATCATGGTGGAAGACGCGCGAGCAATTCATTAAACTTGTTATCGAGCTTTGTTTCGAACGTCTTCTCCATGCCATCTATCTTCTCCATGGCTTCTTCGAATCTGTTTAGTACGTCTTGCACCTGTTCACTCATCATTTGCTGAAATTTATCATGCAAATCCTTATTCGTCATGTTCTCCCAGTCAGTCTCGTCGGCTTGTGATACTGGCATGGTTAGCAGCTATCGAAACACACAAGAATATGATCCTACAGACTACTAACAAGAGGTGGTGGTGGGTGTCACAAATCCGTCAAGCAAATCTCAAATTCTTACCAGTTCTTACCCAGCAGCAGGCGGTGATCGGCAACCGTTGTAGTCAAAAACTCTCAAAGCTTGGATAGAGCAATTACCAGGGAGAGTCAAACGCACGACGTAGATGTATGTGGAGCTGGGAAGGCTTATAATATGGTAGCAAAAAGGGTCAGCAATAATCAATTCAGAGATGCAAAGTTGAATAAACACTCAACGACGGTACTGTGCTGGTCCTAGGCTAGACTGTGCTAGAGACGCGAGCCTAGAACACCAACAAAATCACGGCGCGACACGTAAACAAGGGAGGAGCACACTCTAAATTTTTTTTCTCTTTTTTTTGCACTTTATTTTACTCTTATTTTTTTGCTCCGCAACAATTTTTTTTCGAAAAAGTCTACAAATGGTCTAAAAACTGCCTAGCCAGAATTTTCCAGACTTTTTTTTTTGAAATTGGAACTATTTTTCTTCTGCGGATGGCTCGGAAGTTGGGGAGTCCTTCTCTGTCACGACTTAGAGTATCGCGTGATCTGGAAATCGAGAACAATGCAACAATTACTAGACTCGGACTAGGACTGGTGGCGGAGATGAATCTGGTGGAACTCGGACTGGTGGCGGAGATGAATCTGGTAGAACACGGACAGGTGGCGGATATATGTTGCAGGTGAACTCGGATTGGCGTGATGGCGGCGGATATGTGGTGGCGTATATGGATTCGTGATGAGGACATGACTACCTTGGATATGACCAAAAATATTGCATATATGCATATTTGTCAGGTGATTTCTAGTGCAAACTATTCAATAATCTATTTGTGTTATCCAGAACAAAAATACTTCACACACTTTTGTGTTTTGTCTAATTGCAGGTGTATGGGACATTTGTACAATCTACATATGAAGATAAGGAAGAAAGAGATGTTTATTTTCTGTCCAAAAAGTTCTCCCACGTCACTTTTGGCCCAAGAGAAGATAGAGTCCAAGTCTCTCACGTTCTGGATTCAGATTCGGACTGCACAGACATACCTGACTCAAAACGCACACAAGTTTTTCATACGGACTCCGAATTGGGTGATTCTTTTTTTGTTGGCAACTAGATTTCGTGCACTTTCCAACCCAATTGGAATCACCTTCAAATTCGTCCGGAGCGCTGAGTTGTGGATGAAACAATCTGATGATGTAGCAGAATCCGAGTCAAACTACAAGTCCAAAGGTGTTACATCACCTCCACTTGGGCCCATTGGCCTTGTACGACCTAGATTTAGTTTTAGGCTGCCTTGGGACGTCCTCCCACCTCCTTGGCCGCCATCCCTTGCTCCTATATAAGTAGATCCATCTAGTAGCTTTTTCCTTGGGATTTGTTTAGTTAAAAGTTAGCCATTGCAACTTCGTGTACTTTGTTTGTGTCCAACGACCAGACCAAGACCGCTTACGGATCCCCACCTTTATCAATACTTCATCTATATTCGCAATATTCAGATTGCTTTAACATATTCTTGCTTGTTCTTCGATTGCTTGCAGGAATAGACCTTCGTGGTCAGGTTGATTGTGCTTCGGCGAGGTCAATAACCTCTCAGAGTTGGTTTAGCGATTGCTAAGGCGCAACATCGTGCACGTTTGTAGTCGGATCGTCAAAGTCATCTTCACCAAATTGATAGTTATCATCTCATCGAAAGATCGGGACACCCCGCGTCTATCAAGTGGTATCAGTTTTCAGGTTGCTCGGTGAGAATTTCCAGTTTTTCCTAGATTAGATTTATTTTCTTACCTATTGTCCAAGAAAAAGCCACAAAACAAAAGTTAGATCTATTCATCCTTTGTCCTAGCCAAACTGAGCCTTTGCAATTTTCTTTTCATTGTTTGCATTATTGAATTATCGGTTGCATCGCCGTGTCGAGTTGCTGGTCTTAGTGTCTAGTTCCTTTAGAGTTTCGAGTTCTGTTCACATTAGTCACGCCGCCGCTGCATCATTATCCCTTCCGCCGTCCACCATCCCATCTATTAATTTCCACCACGTGCTATGCACTGTTCATTGTCATAATCATAGTTGAGGTCATTCACATCTTCACCTGATCCAATCTGCATCTTATCTAGTTTGTCTTGGAAAGAGGCAGAGAAAAAAGAGAGAGAAAAAGAAAGAAAAAAAAGAAAAAGAGAGAGAAGAAAAAGAAAAAAAACGTGAGAAAAAAAAGAGAGAAGAAAAAAATCGGATCTATCTAGAATCAATCTCGTACCTGAATTCGGATTGGAATCTGTTTTGTGCACTGTTTAGTAAAACAGGTGTATCTTCCTCATACGAAGTCCGTTTTGCCTCCGTAAGTACTCAAATTGAAGCTAGCGACGAGCCGCATCTAAATAGTTGCAGAAGGTAGTTCAATATTTGACACCTCAAAATCGGCTTCTAAGTAGGTCTTTTTGCCCTCCGAAGTTCGTGAACACAGCTTGTTCCAATTTTTCAAGCCAGTTTTAGAATTCTTTGACTCCTCATATTAAGTCGGAATTGAGTGATTCTTTTTGCATTGGAAAGCTTGAGTTAGTAGCATTCTTTGAAAGAATTTATCAGAAAATTGTCTCAAACTTTTCAAGAGGAAAGTTGGAGAGAGAGTTATTGTATATCCTGCTTGGCAGTTGTTTTTCATCATTATCTTCACTGCCGTTGTGATCTTCACTTATATCTTGCTGTCAAGAGCTACTTAGTATCCTTCATTGATGCTAGTTGTGCTACGCCGTGACCTCATTAGTGTTCTAGGCTCGTGATGAGGACATCAATACAATTGTTACACCCACAGTCCCTGCTGCTATACATACTGGACCAATTACTAGAGCTCGTGCACGCCAACTAAATTACCAGGTACTTTCGTTTCTTGGTAATGATTCTAATGTTCATGAGAATATGATGCTGCCTAAATTGGATACATTTGTTTTGCTTACAAATGAAGGGTATAGCTTGGAGAAGGATGAACATTGGAGCAAGAACAAGCATGGAGATGATGGCATGCGCAAGGGGAACAAGAACGGAGTTACAAGTGATGATTTCAGGACTTTGAAGCCACCATAATAGGTGCATGAAGCCTTGGACGAAATATACAAGATGCCACTTCATAAATTTCGTCCCGAGGCTATTTTAGGTGCTGCGTCACCTTATTATTGGGCCAGGCCCATGTAATTTCGAAATACATAAGTATAGGCTATTTTTAGAGTCCGTATGTGTGGGGAAACAAGAGATAGGGTTGATTTCGGACCCCTCCACCAAGGGCCACGAAATTCCCCCCTCTTCCTCCATATATACAGCCCTTAGGGCATCGTTTAGACTTTGGGTTTTGTTTAGATTAAAAGTTCGCCATAGCTGCAACTTCGTGTACTTCGTTTGTGTTCAACGACCAGACAAAGGCGTCACAGAACCCCACCTTGATCAATAAAGCTTTCATCTTATATTCGCAATATCCAGATTGCAATCTTAGTTTCTTGCTTGTTCTTCGTTTGCTCGCAGGAAACAGACCCTCGTGGTCAGGTTGATCGTGCTCCGGCGTGGTCAATAACCTCTCGGAGTTGGTTTAGCGATTGCTAAGGCGCGACGTCCTCGCACGTTCGTAGTCGGATCGTTAAAGTTGACTTCCACCAAAGCGATATCCATCATCTCATCGAAAGACGGGACACCTCCGCATCAATACAATTGTTACACCCACAGCCCCTGCTGCTATACATACTGGACCAATTACTAGAGCTCGTGCACGCCAACTAAATTACCAGGTACTTTCGTTTCTTGGTAATGATTCTAATGTTCATGAGCATATGATGCTGCCTAAATTGGATACATTTGTTTTGCTTACAAATGAAGGGCCTAGCTTGGAGAAGGATGAACATTGGAGCAAGAACAAGCATGGAGATGATGGCATGCGCAAGGGGAACAAGAACGGAGTTACAAGTGATGATTTCAGGACTTTGAAGCCACCATAATGGGTGCATGAAGCCTTGGACGAAATATACAAGATGCCACTTCATAAATTTCGTCCCGAGGCTATTTTAGGTGCTGCGTCACCTTATTATTGGGCCAGGCCCATGTAATTTCGAAATACATAAGTATAGGCTATTTTTAGAGTCAGTATGTGTGGGGAAACAAGAGATAGGGTTGATTTCGGACCCCTCCACCAAGGGCCACGAAATTCCCCCCTCTTCCTCCATATATACAGCCCTTAGGGCATCGTTTAGACTTTGGGTTTTGTTTAGATTAAAAGTTCGCCATAGCTGCAACTTCGCGTACTTCGTTTGTGTTCAACGACCAGACAAAGGCGTCACAGAACCCCACCTTGATCAATAAAGCTTTCATCTTATATTCGCAATATCCAGATTGCAATCTCAGTTTCTTGCTTGTTCTTCATTTGCTCGCAGGAAACAGACCCTCGTGGTCAGGTTGATCGTGCTCCGGCGTGGTCAATAACCTCTCGGAGTTGGTTTAGCGATTGCTAAGGCGCGACGTCCTCGCACGTTCGTAGTCGGATCGTCAAAGTCGACTTCCACCAAAGCGAAATCCATCATCTCATCGAAAGACGGGACACCTTTGCCTCTATCATTTGCGCAAATCAAAGTTAATGCCACGTGCTGATGGTCCCTTTAAGGTGTTAGAGAAAATAAATGATAATGCATATAAACTTGAGCTGCCTGCAGATTTTGGGGTTAGTCCCACTTTTAACATTGCAGATTTGAAGCCTTATTTGGGTGAGGAAGATGAACTTCCATCGAGGACGACTTCATTTCAAGAAGGGGAGGATGATGAGGACATCAATACAATTGTTACACCCACAGCCCCTGCTGCTATACATACTGGACCAATTACTAGAGCTCGTGCACGCCAACTAAATTACCAGGTACTTTCGTTTCTTGGTAATGATTCTAATGTTCATGAGAATATGATGCTGCCTAAATTGGATGCATTTGTTTTGCTTACAAATGAAGGGCCTAGCTTGGAGAAGGATGAACATTGGAGCAAGAACAAGCATGGAGATGATGGCATGCGCAAGGGGAACAAGAACGGAGTTACAAGTGATGATTTCAGGACTTTGAAGCCACCATAATGGGTGCATGAAGCCTTGGACGAAATATACAAGATGCCACTTCATAAATTTCGTCCCGAGGCTATTTTAGGTGCTGCGTCACCTTATTATTGGGCCAGGCCCATGTAATTTCGAAATACATAAGTATAGGCTATTTTTAGAGTCCGTATGTGTGGGGAAACAAGAGATAGGGTTGATTTCGGACCCCTCCATCAGGGGCCACGAAATTCCCCCCTCTTCCTCCATATATACAGCCCTTAGGGCATCGTTTAGACTTTGGGTTTTGTTTAGATTAAAAGTTCGCCATAGCTGCAACTTCGCGTACTTCGTTTGTGTTCAACGACCAGACAAAGGCGTCACAGAACCCCACCTTGATCAATAAAGCTTTCATCTTATATTCGCAATATCCAGATTGCAATCTTAGTTTCTTGCTTGTTCTTCGTTTGCTCGCAGGAAACAGACCCTCGTGGTCAGGTTGATCGTGCTCCGGCGTGGTCAATAACCTCTCGGAGTTGGTTTAGCGATTGCTAAGGCGCGACGTCCTCGCACGTTCGTAGTCGGATCGTCAAAGTCGACTTCCACCAAAGCGAAATTCACCATCTCATCGAAAGACGGGACACCTTTGCCTCTATCAAGTGGTATCAGATTTCCAGGTTGCTCGGTGAGATTTTACAGTATTTCGTAGTTTAGATCGAGTCTGTTCTTCTGATGAGGACATGACTACCTTGGATATGACCAAAAATATTGCATATATGCATATTTGTCAGGTGATTTCTAGTGCAAACTATTCAATAATCTATTTATGTTATCCAGAAAAAAAATACTTCACACACTTTTGTGTTTTGTCTAATTGCAGGTGTATGGGACATTTGTACAATCCACATATGAAGATAAGGAAGAAAGAGATGTTTATTTGCTGTCCAAAAAGTTCTCTCACGTCACTTTTGGCCCAAGAGAAGATAGAGTCCAAGTCTCTCACGTTCTGGATTCAGATTCGGACTGCACAGACATACCTGACTCAAAATGCACACAAGTTTTTCATACGGACTCTGAATTGGGTGATTCTTTTTTTGTTGGAAACTAGATTTCGTGCACTTTCCAACCCAATTGGAATCACCTTCAAATTCGTCCGGAGCGTTGAGTTGTGGACGAAACAATCTGATGCTGCAGCAGAATCTGAGTCAAACTACAAGTCCAAAGGTGTTACATCACCTCCACTTGGGCCCATTGGCCTTGTACGACCTAGATTTAGTTTTAGGCTGCCTTGGGACGTCCTCCCACCTCCTTGGCCGCCACCCCTTGCTCCTATATAAGTAGATCCATCTAGTAGCTTTTCCTTGGGATTTGTTTAGTTAAAAGTTAGCGATTGCAACTTCGTGTACTTCGTTTGTGTCCAACGACCAGACCAAGACCGCTTACGGATCCCCACCTTTATCAATACTTCATATATACTCGCAATATTCAGATTGCTTTTATCATATTCTTGCTTGTTCTTCGATTGCTTGCAGGAATAGACCTTCGTGGTCAGGTTGATTGTGCTCCGGCGTGATCAATAACCTCTCGGAGTTGGTTTAGCGATTGCTAAGGCGCAACGTCGTGCACGTTTGTAGTCGGATCGTCAAAGTCGTCTCCACCAAATCGATAGTTATCATCTCATCGAAAGATCGGGACACCCCGCCTCTATCAAGTGGTATCAGTTTTCAGGTTGCTCGGTGAGATTTTACAGTTTTTCATAGTATAGATCGCATCTGTCATTCATACCTACAGTCCATGAAAAAGCCATAAAAAAGTTAGATCTGTTCATCATTTATCCAAGCCAGTCTGAGCCTTTGCAATTTTCTATTCATTGCTTGCATAGTTGAATTATCGGTTGCATCGTCGTGTTAGTTGCTGGTCTTAGTGTCTAGTTCCTTTAGAGTTTCGAGTTCTGTTCACATTAGTCACGCTGCCGCTGCATCATTATCCCTTCCGCTGTCCACCATCCCATCCATTAATTTCCACCACGTGCTACGCACTGTTCATTGTCATAATCATAGTTGAGGTCATTCACATCTTCGCTTGATCCAATCTGCATCTTATCTAGTTTGTCTTGGAAAGAGGGAGAAAAAAAGATAGAGGAAAAAAAGAGAGGAAAAAAAAAGAAAAAGAGAGAGAAGAAAAAGAAAAAAAAAGCGTGAGAAAAAAAAAGAGAGAAGAAAAAAATCGGATCTATCTAGAATCAATCTCGTACCTGAATTCGGATTGGAATCTGTTTTGCGCACTGTTCAGTAAAACAGGTGTATCTTCCTCATACGAAGTCCGTTTTGGCTCCGTGAGTACTCAAATTGAAGCTAGCGACGAGCCGCATCTAAATAGTTACAGAAGCTAGTACAATATTTGACACCTCAAAATCGGCTTCTAAATAGGTCTTTTTGCCCTCTGAAGTTCGTGAACACAGCTTGTTCCAATTTTTCAGGCCAGTTTTAGAATTCTTTGACTCCTCATATCAACTCGGAATTGAGTGATTCTTTTTGCATTGAAAAGCTTGAGTTAGTAGCATTCTTTGAAAGAATTTATCAGAAAATTGGCTCAAACTTTTCAAGAGGAAAGTTGGAGAGAGAGTTGTTGTATATCCTGTTTGGCAGTTGTTTTTCATCATTATCTTTACTGCCGTTGTGATCTTCACTTATATCTTGCTGTCCAGAACTACTTAGTATCCTTCATTGATGCTAGTTGTGCTACGCCGTGACCTCATTAGTGTTCTAGGCTCGCGTCTCTAGTCCGGTCTAGCCTAGGACCAGCACAGTACCGTCGTTGAGCGTTTATTCAACATTGCATCTTTGAATTGATTATTGCTAATCTTTTGCTACCATATATAGCCAACCTAGCTCCACATATTTCTACACCGTGTATACGTACGCTCCCTTGGCAATCGCTTCACTCAATATTCGGAGTTACTTGACACCGCTGGTTGCCGATCACCGCCTGCTGCATGGTAAGAACTTGTAAGACATTGATATTTGCTTTACTGTGAGCGTTTTACCACCACATCCTAGTAGTTATAGGAATATTATTTTTGGATTTTGTTTCTTGTTCTACTAATCATGACAGGATCCAGAGTCAATTCATGGGCTTTGTCGATCGCAGGAGACATGCCACCACCTATGCAAATACCACAACAGTCACGAGAGGTGCACAAACATCCAAATGCACATGATCAGGTTAATGTATCTATACCACCATTTAATGGCCGTTTTAGACCTGCTTTATATATTGAATGGGAGTTCGACATAAAAAATATATTTGCTTCCCATAATTTCGATGAACATAAAAAGGTTCAGGTTGCGGTTGGTTCTTTCACTGGTTATGCTTTGGTTTGGTGGAGGAATATTGTCGGTTACACCCTGATTATATACCTACTACTTGGGATGATTTGAAACTTGCCATGCGACATACTTTCGTCCCTGCTTATTATACTCGTGACATGATTAAGAAGTTGCAACACTTAAAACAAGGTAGTGAAACTGTAACAAAATATTATGATGATTTACAAACTACCTTGTTGCATTCCTCTTTAGAAGAAAGTGAAGATGATTTTATGGATAGATTTTGGGGAGGATTAAACCGTGATATTCAAGAGATACTAATTCATGAAGAGTGTTATCCTATGGACCATTTGTTTCATCTTGCTTGCAAAGCTGAACAGGAAATAAAACGACGTGTTGGCCACGAGGAGAACAAGCGCACGGTGCACATTCCAAGAGTTGATATGATTGTTCCTTCAACTACTAGGCATACTATGACAACCACATCCGTTGTTGTCAGGACTACATCACCTCCACCATGTGACACATCGCCCCCGAGAGCGGCTACATCATCTGAGTTGATCATAAGAGGTAATGACAAAGGTACTGATCTTCCATCTCTACATGAGAATGATGAATGCCTTGTCAATTTGAATGCACCATCTGATGAGCTACCCACTACTTTGATCACACCACCTATTTTAGAGGACTACGTTGATAATTTGACTTTGCCATGTGATCAAACAACTGAAATACCAACAATTTTGAGTGCACCCATTGAATTAACTATTGATGCAAAAGAACCAATGTTTAATCATTTTGATATGACCTCTAATCTTGGTGATGATTCTGTGTTGAATGACTTATTGCATGTTTGCTTATTTAAGCATGTTGTAGCATGTAAATTTGATGCAAGTAAGGTTTATTCACCAATATTGGGATGGTTTAATGATGAACATTGTCAATCTTTTGAAATGAATAAGAGCTTCACTTATATGTGCAAACTGAGTTGCAATATTTTCATGCCTTCTACTTCTTGTGCTAATTTTTTGGCTTTAGATTTTATGAACTATGCAAGTTACTCATCTATTCATGTGTCATATATGCAAAAATCAAGGGAAGTAAAAATGGATGACATATACATATACACCATGTACACCTTGTCTCTTTTGTTAGCCACATTTCAGATTAAGCAACGCCGAGGACGGCTTTATTTTCAAGAAGGGGAGGATGATGAGGACATGACTACCTTGGATATGACCAAAAATATTGCATATATGCATATTTGTCAGGTGATTTCTAGTGCAAACTATTCAATAATCTATTTATGTTATCCAGAACAAAAATACTTCACACACTTTTGTGTTTTGTCTAATTGCAGGTGTATGGGACATTTGTACAATCCACATATGAAGATAAGGAAGAAAGAGATGTTTATTTGCTGTTCAAAAAGTTCTCTCACGTCACTTTTGGCCCAAGAGAAGATAGAGTCCAAGTCTCTCACGTTCTGGATTCAGATTCGGACTGCACAGACATACCTGACTCAAAACGCACACAAGTTTTTCATACGGACTCTGAATTGGGTGATTCTTTTTTTGTTGGAAACTAGATTTCGTGCACTTTCCAACCCAATTGGAATCACCTTCAAATTCGTCCGGAGCGTTGAGTTGTGGACGAAACAATCTGATGCTGCAGCAGAATCCGAGTCAAACTACAAGTCCAAAGGTGTTACATCACCTCCACTTGGGCCCATTGGCCTTGTACGACCTAGATTTAGTTTTAGGCTGCCTTGGGACGTCCTCCCACCTCCTTGGCCGCCACCCCTTGCTCCTATATAAGTAGATCCATCTAGTAGCTTTTCCTTGGGATTTGTTTAGTTAAAAGTTAGCCATTGCAACTTCGTGTACTTCGTTTGTGTCCAACAACCAGACCAAGACCGCTTACGGATCCCCACCTTTATCAATACTTCATATATACTCGCAATATTCAGATTGCTTTTATCATATTCTTGCTTGTTCTTCGATTGCTTGCAGGAATAGACCTTCATGGTCAGGTTGATTGTGCTCCGGCGTGATCAATAACCTCTCGGAGTTGGTTTAGCGATTGCTAAGGCGCAACGTCGTGCACGTTTGTAGTCGGATCGTCAAAGTCGTCTCCACCAAATCGATAGTTATCATCTCATCGAAAGATCGGGACACCCCGCCTCTATCATCTTCATACCTACAGTCCACGAAAAAGCCACAAAAAAAAATTTAGGGTTAGTTCATCATATCCGAACCAATCTGAGCCTTTGCATAATCTTTTTAGGGTTTTGCTTTGTTGAATTTGCGGTTGCATCGTCGTGTCTAGTTGCTGGTCTTAGAGTCTAGTCTTTTAGAGTTTCGAGTTCTGGTCATAAGTTGTCACGTCGCGGCCGCACCATCATCATCGCCCCTGCCATCTACCACCATCGCTTATCCGCCACCGCTCCGAATCCGTATCCTTATACCACCACCAATCCGTGTCCATATACCACCACCAATCCATATCCATATACTACCACCACCGCTGCCATATACCACCACCATATATCCACCACCAATCCGAGTTCCTTGCATATTAGGTTTGTTTTCGAGATCCATCTAGATTCCGATTCGTGTTTCCTTGCCGGAGTAGGTTTCGGAAAAAAAAAACGCATTTTAAGAGTCGGGTAGCCACGCTCCGTTTAGGCCCAAAATTTTTCGAAAACGCATTTTTCGAAAAAATTTCTGGCTATCCTATTTTTAGGTGTTTCTGAGTGTTTTGAGACAGGTGCCATTATAGGAAGTTTTTTTTGACCCGTTTCCAGTTTTTGGGTCCGGGCAGTCGAAAAAAAAAAAATTGCTCGAAACAATTTCGTGCCCATCCTGTCAGTTTGAGCTAAGAAGAGTTTTGAGACACTCGCCATTATAGTGATTTTTCGCAAAAAAAAAGCAGCGCAAAAAAAAAGCAGCGCAAAAAAAAAAGAAGAGCGAAAAAAAAATTTCAGAGTGTGCTTTTCCCTTGTTTACGTGCCGCGCCGTGATTTTGTTGGTGTTCTAGGCTCACGTCTCTAGCACAGTCTAGCCTAGGACCAGCACAGTACCGTCGTTGAGCGTTTATTCAACTTTGCATCTCTGAATTGATTATTGCTGACCCTTTTTGCTACCATACTATAAGCCTTCCCAGCTCCACATACATCTACGTCGTGTGTTTGACTCTCCCTGGTAATCGCTCTATCCAAGCTTTGAGAGTTTTTGACTACAACGGTTGCCGATCACCGCCGGCTGCTGGGTAAGAACTGGTAAGAATTTGAGATTTGCTTGACGGATTTGTGATACACCACCACCACTTCTTAGTAGTCTGTAGGATCATATTCTTGTGTGTTTCTATTGCTGCTAACCATGCCAGGATCACAAGCCGACGAGATTGACTGGGAGAATTTATCGAACAAGGAGCTTCATGATAAGTTTCAGCAAATGATGACTGAACAGGTGCAAGATGTGCTGAACAATTTTGAAGAGGCCATGGAGAAGATCACTGGCCTTGAGAAGACGTTCGAAACAAAGCTCGATAACAAGTTTAATGAATTGCTCGCGCGTCTTCCACCACCACCACCCGCTGCACCTAACGCACCTCTCCAACAACAACAACAACGACTACCTCCACGTCGCGAAGCAGACCTCCGCCGAGCAAGCCGTGTTCCTCTTGCGTTTGGCCAAACTGTTGGTGCTGCTGTTGATACTTCTGTGGCTCCTGCTGCTGATGTGGAGGATGATGATTATGTGGGAGATTATGAGGATGAGGTTGATCAAAATCAACACTACGTGCAGCCACCTGTACCACCACCAGCAGGTCGACCTCAGGTATATATTCGTAATGGTAGGCCTGCACCACCACCTCAGGTACGCGATGATGTCCATATTCCTAAACTGAAATTGAATATTCCACCATTTGAGGGTAGATATGTTCCTGATATATATCTTACTTGGGAGTTAGAAACTGAACAACGATTTACATGTTTACAATATCCTGAGGAGAGACGAGTTGCTGCTGCTGTTTGTGCTTTCACTAGTTTTGCATGTGTATGGTGGTCTGAACATTGTAGATTATATCCTATTCCAACTACTTGGGCTGCTTTGAAAACTGCTATGCGTACGCGTTGGGTTCCACCATATTATCAACGTGAATTGCTTCAAAAATTGCAGCGTTTAAGACAAGGGAAAAATTCTGTAGAAGAATATTATCAGGAATTACAAACTGGCATGATTAGATGTGGTATTGTTGAGGAGAATGAAGCTATGCTAGCACGTTTTCTGGGTGGATTAAATAGAGAGATTCAGACCATTCTAGACTATAAGGAGTATACTAATATCACTCGTTTATTCCATCTTGCTTGTAAAGCTGAACGTGAAGTGCAGGATCGACAAGCATTGGGGCGAACTAACTTTTCTGCAGGCCGACCTTCATCATGGACACCACGTGCATCTTCTACTTCAACTGCACCAGCACCTCCATCCGGTGCCACCTCCAGCCGTGATACAAGAAAACAGGCACAACCACCATTATCTGCCAAGAGCGCAACTGCGGGGCCTGCACAGCGTTCTTCTTCTTCCATGGCATCAACAGGGCACACAAGTGATATTATTTGTCGTCGTTGTAAGGGAGGAGGATTAATGGGACACTTTGGCGTGAAGAAGACGGAGGACGTACTTGCTACACATTTCTTTTGGCCAAAGATGAGACGGGATGTTGAGCGTTTTATTGCTAGATGCACTACATGTCAAAAAGCTAAGTCACGACTCAATCCTCATGGTTTATATATGCCTTTGCCTGTACCTAGTGTTCCTTGGGAGGATATATCTATGGACTTTGTTTTAGGTTTACCTCGAACAAAGAAGGGGAGGGATAGCATATTTGTTGTCGTGGATAGATTCTCGAAAATGGCACACTTTATACCATGTCATAAAAGCGATGATGCTGTTAATGTTGCTGATTTGTTCTTTCGTGAAATTATTCGTTTGCATGGTGTGCCAAATACTATTGTTTCAGATCGTGATACTAAATTTCTTAGCCACTTTTGGAGATGTTTATGGGCTAAGTTGGGGACTAAACTGCTTTTTAGTACTACTTGTCACCCCCAAACTGATGGACAAACTGAAGTAGTCAATAGAACATTGTCTACTATGCTTAGGGCTGTTTTGAAGAATAATAAGAAAATGTGGGAAGAATGCTTGCCTCATATTTAATTTGCTTATAATCGTTCGTTGCATTCTACTACTAAGATGTGCCCTTTTGAAATTGTGTATGGTTTCCTACCTCGTGCACCTATTGATTTGTTGCCTCTTCCATCTTCGGAGAAGGTTAATTTTGATGCTAAACAACGTGCTGAATTGATTTTAAAAATGCATGAGTTAACTAAGGAAAACATTGAGCGCATGAATGCTAAATATAAACTTGCTGGAGATAAGGGTAGAAAACATGTTGTGTTTGCACCTGGAGATCTTGTTTGGTTACATTTGCGTAAGGATAGATTTCCTGATTTGCGCAAATCAAAGTTAATGCCACGTGCTGATGGTCCCTTTAAGGTGTTAGAGAAAATAAATGATAATGCATATAAACTTGAGCTGCCTGCAGATTTTGGGGTTAGTCCCACTTTTAACATTGCAGATTTGAAGCCTTATTTGGGTGAGGAAGATGAACTTCCGTCGAGGACGACTTCATTTCAAGAAGAGGTGGATGATGAGGACATCAATACAATTGTTACACCCACAGCCCCTGCTGCTATACATACTGGACCAATTACTAGAGCTCGTGCACGCCAACTAAATTACTAGGTACTTTCGTTTCTTGGTAATGATTCTAATGTTCATGAGAATATGATGCTGCCTAAATTGGATACATTTGTTTTGCTTACAAATGAACGGCCTAGCTTGGAGAAGGATGAACATTGGAGCAAGAACAAGCATGGAGATGATGGCATGCGCAAGGGGAACAAGAACGGAGTTACAAGTGATGATTTCAGGACTTTGAAGCCACCATAATGGGTGCATGAAGCCTTGGACGAAATATACAAGATGCCACTTCATAAATTTTGTCCCGAGGCTATTTTAGGTGCTGCGTCACCTTATTATTGGGCCAGGCCCATGTATTTTCGAAATACATAAGTATAGGCTATTTTTAGAGTCCGTATGTGTGGGGAAACAAGAGATAGGGTTGATTTCGGACCCCTCCACCAAGGGCCACGAAATTCCCCCCTCTTCCTCCATATATACAGCCCTTAGGGCATCATTTAGACTTTGGGTTTTGTTTAGATTAAAAGTTCGCCATAGCTGCAACTTCGCGTACTTCGTTTGTGTTCAACGACCAGACAAAGGCGTCACAGAACCCCACCTTGATCAATAAAGCTTTCATCTTATATTCGCAATATCCAGATTGCAATCTTAGTTTCTTGCTTGTTCTTCGTTTGCTCGCAGGAAACAGACCTTCGTGGTCAGGTTGATCGTGCTCCGGCGTGGTCAATAACCTCTCGGAGTTGGTTTAGCGATTGCTAAGGCGCGACGTCCTCGCACGTTCGTAGTCGGATCGTCAAAGTCGACTTCCACCAAAGCGAAATCCTCCATCTCATCGAAAGACGGGACACCTTTGCCTCTATCAAGACCACATCCACATCCTTACTACATCCAATGGTTCAACAACAGCGGCAAGGTTAAGGTAACACGTACTGTTCGTGTGCATTTTAGTATCTCTACATATGCTGATTATGTTGATTGTGATGTGGTACCTATGCAAGCATGTTCCTTATTACTGGGTAGACCATGGCAATTTGATAAAAATTCTGTACACCATGGTAGAAACAATCACTATACTCTTGTTCATAAGGATAAAAATATTACTTTGCTTCCTATGACTCCTGATTCCATTTTGAAAGATGATATTAATAGAGCTAATAAAGCACAACAGGAGAAGAATAAGAGTGAAAATCAGATTGTGGCAAAAGAATTTGAGCAACAAATGAAGCCTACTAATAAACCATCTAGTGTTGCTTCTGAAATTAAATTGAAAAGTGCATGTTTATTTGCCACCAAATCTGATATTGATGAGCTAGATTTCAGCAAATCTGTTTGCTATGCTTTTGTGTGCAAAGAGGCATTATTTTCATTCGAGGACGTGCTTTCCTCTTTGCCTCCTGCCGTCACTAACATTTTGCAGGAGTTCGCTGACGTTTTTCCACAAGACGTGCCACCGGGATTACCGCCTATTCGAGGGATTGAGCATCAGATTGACTTAATTCCCGGTGCTTCACTGCCAAACCGTGCACCATACCGTACCAATCCAGAGGAGACGAAGGAGATTATGCGTCAAGTACAAGAGCTTCTCGACAAAGGTTATATACGCGAATCCCTTAGTCCTTGTGCTGTTCCTATTATTCTAGTGCCGAAAAAGGATGGTACATCACGTATGTGTGTTGATTGTAGAGGCATTAATAATATTACTATTCGTTATCGTCATCCTATTCCTAGGCTAGATGATATGCTTGATGAATTGAGTGGCTCTACAATATTTTCCAAAGTTGATTTGCGTAGTGGCTACCATCAAATTCGTATGAAATTGGGAGATGAATGGAAAACAACATTTAAAACTAAGTTTGGATTATATGAGTGGTTAGTCATGCCTTTTGGGTTAACTAATGCACCTAGTACTTTCATGAGATTAATGAACGAAGTTTTACGTGCTTTCATTGGACGATTTGTGGTAGTTTACTTTGATGACATATTGATTTATAGCAGATCTTTGGAGGAACATTTGGAACATTTACGTGCTGTTTTTATTGCTCTACGTGATGCACGTTTGTTTGGTAACCTTGGGAAGTGCACCTTTTGCACCGACCGAGTATCTTTTCTTGGCTATGTTGTTACTCCACAGGGAATTGAAGTTGATAAAGCCAAGATTGAAGCTATTGAGAGTTGGCCGCAGCCCAAAACGGTCACACAAGTGAGGAGTTTTCTTGGCCTCGCTGGATTCTATAGGCGTTTTGTGAGAGATTTCAGCACCATTGCTGCACCTCTCAATGAGCTTACAAAGAAAGATGTGCCTTTTCTTTGGGGTACCGCACAGGAAGAAGCCTTCACGGTATTGAAAGATAAGTTGACACATGCTCCTTTACTCCAACTTCCTGGTTTTAATAAGACTTTTGAGCTTGAATGTGATGCTAGTGGAATTGGATTAGGAGGTGTGTTATTACAAGATGGCAAACCTGTTGCTTACTTTTCTGAAAAATTGAGTGGGCCTAGTCTGAATTATTCTACTTATGATAAAGAATTATATGCTCTTGTTCGGACTTTAGAAACATGGCAACATTATTTATGGCCCAAAGAATTTGTTATACATTCTGATCATGAATCTTTGAAACATATTAAAAGTCAAGCTAAACTGAATCGTAGACATGCTAAATGGGTGGAATTCATTGAGACTTTCCCTTATGTCATTAAACACAAGAAGGGAAAAGAAAATGTTATTGCTGATGCATTGTCTCGTCGCTATACTATGCTTTCACAACTTGACTTCAAAATATTTGGTTTGGAGACCATCAAAGATCAATATGTGCATGATGCTAATTTTAAAGATGTAATGCAGAATTGTAAAGAAGGAAGAATGTGGAACAAGTTTGTTGTTAATGATGGATTTGTGTTTCGTGCTAACAAGCTATGCATTCCAGCTAGCTCCATTCGTCTTTTGTTGTTGCAGGAGGCGCATGGAGGAGGATTAATGGGACACTTTGGCGTGAAGAAGACGGAGGACGTACTTGCTACACATTTCTTTTGGCCAAAGATGAGACGGGATGTTGAGCGTTTTATTGCTCGCTGCACTACATGTCAAAAAGCTAAGTCACGACTCAATCCTCATGGTTTATATATGCCTTTGCCTGTACCTAGTGTTCCTTGGGAGGATATATCCATGGACTTTGTTTTAGGTTTACCTCGAACAAAGAAGGGGAGGGATAGCATATTTGTTGTCGTGGATAGATTCTCGAAAATGGCACACTTTATACCATGTCATAAAAGCGATGATGCTGTTAATGTTGCTGATTTGTTCTTTCGTGAAATTATTCGCTTGCATGGTGTACCAAATACTATTGTTTCAGATTGTGATACTAAATTTCTTAGCCACTTTTGGAGATGTTTATGGGCTAAGTTGGGGACTAAACTGCTTTTTAGTACTACTTGTCACCCCCAAACTGATGGACAAACTGAAGTAGTCAATAGAACGTTGTCTACTATGCTTAGGGCTGTTTTGAAGAATAATAAGAAAATGTGGGAGGAATGCTTGCCTCATATTGAATTTGCTTATAATCGTTCATTGCATTCTACTACTAAGATGTGCCCTTTTGAAGTTGCGTATGGTTTCCTACCTCGTGCACCTATTGATTTGTTGCCTCTTCCATCTTCGGAGAAGGTTAATTTTGATGCTAAACAACGTGCTGAATTGATTTTAAAAATGCATGAGTTAACTAAGGAAAACATTGTGCGCATGAATGCTAAATATAAACTTGCTGGAGATAAGGGTAGAAAACATGTTGTGTTTGCACCTGGAGATCTTGTTTGGTTACATTTGCGTAAGGATAGATTTCCTGATTTGCGCAAATCAAAGCTAATGCCACGTGCTGATGGTCCCTTTAAGGTGTTAGAGAAAATAAATGATAATGCATATAAACTTGAGCTGCCTGCAGATTTTGGGGTTAGTCCCACTTTTAACATTGCAGATTTGAAGCCTTATTTGGGTGAGGAAGATGAACTTCCGTCGAGGACGACTTCATTTCAAGAAGGGGAGGATGATGAGGACATCAATACAATTGTTACACCCACAGCCCCTGCTGCTATACATACTGGACCAATTACTAGAGCTCGTGCACGCCAACTAAATTACCAGGTACTTTCGTTTCTTGGTAATGATTCTAATGTTCATGAGAATATGATGCTGCCTAAATTGGATACATTTGTTTTGCTTACAAATGAAGGGTCTAGCTTGGAGAAGGATGAATATTGGAGCAAGAACAAGCATGGAGATGATGGCATGCGCAAGGGGAACAAGAACGGAGTTACAAGTGATGATTTCAGGACTTTGAAGCCACCATAATAGGTGCATGAAGCCTTGGACGAAATATACAAGATGCCACTTCATAAATTTCGTCCCGAGGCTATTTTAGGTGCTGCGTCACCTTATTATTGGGCCAGGCCCATGTAATTTCGAAATACATAAGTATAGGCTATTTTTAGAGTCCGTATGTGTGGGGAAACAAGAGATAGGGTTGATTTCGGACCCCTCCACCAAGGGCCACGAAATTCCCCCCTCTTCCTCCATATATACAGCCCTTAGGGCATCGTTTAGACTTTGGGTTTTGTTTAGATTAAAAGTTCGCCATAGCTGCAACTTCGCGTACTTCGTTTGTGTTCAACGACCACACAAAGGCGTCACAGAACCCCACCTTGATCAATAAAGCTTTCATCTTATATTCGCAATATCCAGATTGCAATCTTAGTTTCTTGCTTGTTCTTCGTTTGCTCGTAGGAAACAGACCCTCGTGGTCAGGTTGATCGTGCTCCAGCGTGGTCAATAACCTCTCGGAGTTGGTTTAGCGATTGCTAAGGCGCGACGTCCTCGCACGTTCGTAGTCGGATCGTCAAAGTCGACTTCCACCAAAGCGAAATTCACCATCTCATCGAAAGACGGGACACCTTTGCCTCTATCAGCTCGCGTCTCTAGTCCGCTCTAGCCTGGGACCAGCACAGTACCGTCGTTGAGCGTTTATTCAA
Source organism: Triticum aestivum (assembly GCF_018294505.1). Classification (NCBI taxonomy): domain Eukaryota; kingdom Viridiplantae; phylum Streptophyta; class Magnoliopsida; order Poales; family Poaceae; genus Triticum; species Triticum aestivum. Next base: position 57,007 of record NW_025228192.1, on the reverse strand, counting down.
CATTGCATCTTTGAATTGATTATTGCTAATCTTTTGCTACCATATATAGCCAACCCAGCTCCACATATTTCTACACCGTGTATACGTACGCTCCCCTGGCAATCGCTTTACTCAATAATCAGAGTTACTTGACACCGCTGGTTGCCGATCACCGCCGGCTGCATGGTAAGAACTTGTAAGACATTGATATTTGCTTTACTGTGAGCGTTTTACCACCACATCCTAGTAGTTATAGGAACATTATTTTTGGGTTTTGTTTCTTGTTCTACTAATCATGACAGGATCCAGAGTCAATTCATGGGCTTTGTCGATCGCGGGAGACGTGCCACCACCTTTGCAAATACCACAACCGTCACGAGAGGTGCACAAACATCCAAATGCACATGATCAGGTTAATGTATCTACACCACCATTTAATGGCCGTTTTAAACCTACTTTATATATTGAATGGGAGTTCGACATAAAAAATATATTTGCTTCCCATAATTTCAATGAACATAAAAAAGTTAAGGTTGCGGTTGGTTCTTTCACTGGTTATGCTTTGGTTTGGTGGAGTGAATATTGTCGGTTACACCCTGATTATATACCTACTACTTGGGATGATTTGAAACTTGCCATGCGACATACTTTCGTCCCTGCTTATTATACTCGTGACATGATTAAGAAGTTGCAACACTTAAAACAAGGTAGTGAAACTGTAACAAAATATTATGATGATTTACAAACTACCTTGTTGCATTCCTCTTTAGAAGAAAGTGAAGATGATTTTATGGATAGATTTTGGGGAGGATTAAACCGTGATATTCAAGAGATACTAATTCATGAAGAGTGTTATCCTATGGACCATTTGTTTCATCTTGCTTGCAAAGCTGAACAGGAAATAAAACGACGTGTTGGCCACGAGGAGAACAAGCGCACGATGCACATTCCAAGAGTTGATATGATTGTTCCTTCAACTACTAGGCATACTATGACAACCAAATCCGTTGTTGTCAGGACTACATCACCTCCACCATGTGACACAACGCCCCCGAGAGTGGCTACATCATCTGAGTTGATCATAAGAGGTAATGACAAAGGTACTGATCTTCCATCTCTACATGAGAATGATGAATGCCTTGTCAATTTGAATGCACCATCTGATGAGCTACCCACTACTTTGATCACACCACCTATTTTAGAGGACTACGTTGATAATTTGACTTTGCCATGTGATCAAACAACTGAAATACCAACAATTTTGAGTGCACCAATTGAATTAACTATTGATGCAAAAGAACCAATGTTTAATCATTTTGATATGACCTCTAATCTTGGTGATGATTCTGTGTTGAATGACTTATTGCATGTTTGCTTATTTAAGCATGTTGTAGCATGTAAATTTGATGCAAGTAAGGTTTATTCACCAATGTTGGGATGGTTTAATGATGAACATTGTCAATCTTTTGAAATGAATAAGAGCTTCACTTATATGTGCAAACTGAGTTGCAATATTTTCATGCCTTCTACTTCTTGTGCTAATTTTTTGGCTTTAGATTTTATGAACTATGCAAGGTACTCATCTATTCATGTGTCATGTATGCAAAAATCAAGGGAAGTAAAAATGGATGACATATACATATACAACATGTACACCTTGTCTCTTTTGTTAGCCACATTTCAGATTAAGCAACGCCGAGGACGGCTTTATTTTCAAGAAGGGGAGGATGATGAGGACATGACTACCTTGGATATGATCAAAAATATTGCATATATGCATATTTGTCAGGTGATTTCTAGTGCAAACTATTCAATAATCTATTTATGTTATGCAGAACAAAAATACTTCACACACTTTTGTGTTTTGTCTAATTGCAGGTGTATGGGACATTTGTACAATCCACATATGAAGATAAGGAAGAAAGAGATGTTTATTTGCTGTCCAAAAAGTTCTCTCACGTCACTTTTGGCCCAAGAGAAGATAGAGTCCAAGTCTCTCACGTTCTGGATTCAGATTCGGACTGCACAGACATACCTGACTCAAAACGCACACAAGTTTTTCATACGGACTCCGAATTGGGTGATACTTTTTTTGTTGGAAACTAGATTTCGTGCACTTTCCAACCCAATTGGAATCACCTTCAAATTCGTCCGGAGCGTTGAGTTGTGGACGAAACAATCTGATGCTGCAGCAGAATCCGAGTCAAACTACAAGTCCAAAGGTGTTACATCACCTCCACTTGGGCCCATTGGCCTTGTACGACCTAGATTTAGTTTTAGGCTGCCTTGGGACGTCCTCCCACCTCCTTGGCCGCCACCCCTTGCTCCTATATAAGTAGATCCATCTAGTAGCTTTTCCTGGGGATTTGTTTAGTTAAAAGTTAGCCATTGCAACTTCGTGTACTTCGTTTGTGTCCAACGACCAGACCAAGACCGCTTACGGATCCCCACCATTATCAATACCTCATATATATTTGCAATATTCAGATTGCTTTATCATATTCTTGCTCGTTCTTTGATTGCTTGCAGGAATAGACCTTCGTGGTCAGGCTGACCGTGCTTCCGGCATCGTCAGTAACCTCAGGAGATTGGTTTAGCGATTGCTAAGGCGCAACGTCGTGCACGTTTGTAGTCGGATCGTCAAAGTCGTCTCCACCAAATCGATAGTTATCATCTCATCGAAAGATCGGGACACCCTCGCCTCTATCAAGTGGTATCAGTTTTCAGGTTGCTCGGTGAGAATTTCCAGTTTTCCTAGATTAGATTTACTTTCTTACCTATTGTCCAAGAAAAAGCCACAAAAAAGAGTTAGATCTATTCATCCTTGGTCCAAGCCAGTCTGAGCCGTTGCAATTTTCTTTTCATTGATTGCATAGTTGAATTATCGATTGCATCGTCGTGTCGAGTTGCTGGTCTTAGTGTCTAGTTCGTTTAGAGTTTCGAGTTCTGTTCACATTAGTCACGCCACCGCTGCATCATTATCTCTTCCGCTGTCCACCACCCATCCATCAATTTCCACCACGTGCTACCCACCATTCATTGTCATAATAATAGTTGAGATCATTCACATCTTCACTTGATCCAATCTGCATCTTATCTAGTTTGTTTTGGAAAGAGGGAGAAAAAAAAGAGAGAAAAAACGAGAGAAAAAAAAGTCAAAAAAAAGGAGAGAAAGAAAAAAAAGTGTGAGAAAAAAAAGAGAGAAGAAAAAAAAACAAAAAAATCGGCACAAACTTTTTCAGAGGAAAGTTGGAGACAAAGTTGTTGATATATCCTGCTTGGCTGTTGTTTCACCTCATTATCTTCACTACTGTTGTGATCTTCACTTATATCTTGCTGTCAAGAGCTACTTAGTATCCTTCATTGATGCTAGTTGTGCTACGTCGTGACCTCATTAGTGTTCTAGGCTCGCGTCTCTAGTCCGGTCTAGCCTAGGACCAGCACAGTACCGTCGTTGAGCGTTTATTCAACATTGGATCTTTGAATTGATTATTGCTAATATTTTGCTACCATATATAGCCAACCCAGCTCCACATATTTCTACACCGTGTATACGTACGCTCCCCTGGCAATCGCTTTACTCAATATTCGGAGTTACTTGACACCGCTGGTTGCCGATCACCGCCTGCTGCATGGTAAGAACTTGTAAGACATTGATATTTGCTTTACTGTGAGCGTTTTACCACCACATCCTAGTAGTTATAGGAACATTATTTTTGGGTTTTGTTTCTTGTTCTACTAATCATGACAGGATCCAGAGTCAATTCATGGGCTTTGTCGATCGCGGGAGACGTGCCACCACCTTTGCAAATACCACAACCGTCACGAGAGGTGCACAAACATCCAAATGCACATGATCAGGTTAATGTATCTATACCACCATTTAATGGCCGTTTTAAACCTGCTTTATATATTGAATGGGAGTTCGACATAAAAAATATATTTGCTTCCCATATTTTCGATGAACATAAAAAGGTTAAGGTTGCGGTTGGTTCTTTCACTGGTTATGCTTTGGTTTGGTGGAGTGAATATTGTCGGTTACACCCTGATTATATACCTACTACTTGGGATGATTTGAAACTTGCCATGCGACATACATTCGTCCCTGCTTATTATACTCGTGACATGATTAAAAAGTTGCAACACTTAAAACAAGGTAGTGAAACTGTAACAAAATATTATGATGATTTACAAACTACCTTGTTGCATTCCTCTTTAGAAGAAAGTGAAGATGATTTTATGGATAGATTTTGGGGAGGATTAAACCGTGATATTCAAGAGATACTAATTCATGAAGAGTGTTATCCTATGGACCATTTGTTTCATCTTGCTTGCAAAGCTGAACAGGAAATAAAACGACGTGTTGGCCACGAGGAGAACAAGCGCACGATGCACATTCCAAGAGTTGATATGATTGTTCCTTCAACTACTAGGCATACTATGACAACCACATCCGTTGTTGTCAGGACTACATCACCTCCACCATGTGACACATCGCCCCCGAGAGTGGCTACATCATCTGAGTTGATCATAAGAGGTAATGACAAAGGTACTGATCTTCCATCTCTACATGAGAATGATGAATACCTTGTCAATTTGAATGCACCATCTGATGAGCTATCCACTACTTTGATCACACCACCTATTTTAGAGGACTACGTTGATAATTTGACTTTGCCATGTGATCAAACAACTGAAATACCAACAATTTTGAGTGCACCCATTGAATTAACTATTGATGCAAAAGAACCAATGGTTAATCATTTTGATATGACCTCTATTCTTGGTGACGATTCTGTGTTGAGTGACTTATTGCATGTTTGCTTATTTAAGCATGTTGTAGCATGTAAATTTGATGCAAGTAAGGTTTATTCACCAATGTTGGGATGGTTTAATGATGAACATTGTCAATCTTTTGAAATGAATAAGAGCTTCACTTATATGTGCAAACTGAGTTGCAATATTTTCATGCCTTCTACTTCTTGTGCTAATTTTTTGGATTTAGATTTTATGAACTATGCAAGTTACTCATCTATTCATGTGTCATATATGCAAAAATCAAGGGAAGTAAAAATGGATGACATATACATATACAACATGTACACCTTGTCTCTTTTGTTAGCCACATTTCAGATTAAGCAACGCCGAGGACGGCTTTATTTTCAAGAAGGGGAGGATGATGAGGACATGACTACCTTGGATAAGACCAAAAATATTGCATATATGCATATTTGTCAGGTGATTTCTAGTGCAAACTATTCAATAATCTATTTGTGTTATCCAGAACAAAAATACTTCACACACTTTTGTGTTTTGTCTAATTGCAGGTGTATGGGACATTTGTACAATCCACATATGAAGATAAGGAAGAAAGAGATGTTTATTTTCTGTTCAAAAAGTTCTCTCACGTCACTTTTGGCCCAAGAGAAGATAGAGTCCAAGTCTTTCACGTTCTGGATTCAGATTCGGACTGCACAGACATACCTGACTCAAAACGCACACAAGTTTTTCATACGGACTCCGAATTGGGTGATTCTTTTTTTGTTGGAAACTAGATTTCGTGCACTTTCCAACCCAATTGGAATCACCCTCAAATTCGTCCGGAGCATTGAGTTGTGGACGAAACAATCTGATGCTGCAGCAGAATCCGAGTCAAACTACAAGTCCAAAGGTGTTACATCACCTCCACTTGGGCCCATTGGCCTTGTACGACCTAGATTTAGTTTTAGGCTGCCTTGGGACGTCCTCCCACCTCCTTGGCCGCCACCCCTTGCTCCTATATAAGTAGATCCATCTAGTAGCTTTTTCCTTGGGATTTGTTTAGTTAAAAGTTAGCCATTGCAACTTCGTGTACTTTGTTTGTGTCCAACGACCAAACCAAGACCGCTTACGGATCCCCACCTTTATCAATACTTCATCTATATTCGCAATATTCAGATTGCTTTAACATATTCTTGCATGTTCTTCGATTGCTTACAGGAATAGACCTTCGTGGTCAGGTTGATTGTGCTTCGGCGTGGTCAATAACCTCTCGGAGTTGGTTTAGCGATTGCTAAGGCGCAACGTCGTGCACGTTTGTAGTCGGATCGTCAAAGTCATCTTCACCAAATTGATGGTTATCATCTCATCGAAAGATCGGGACACCCCGCGTCTATCAATTCGGATTGGCAGTGAATATGTGGTGGTGGTATATGGCAACAGCGACAATGATGATGCGGTGGTGATATATGCCAGCGGCGACGTGACAACCTGTGAACAGAACTCGAAACTCTAAAAGACTAGACGCTAAGACCAGCAACTGGACACGACGATGCAACCGCAAATTCAACAAAGCAAATACAGAAAAGATTATGCAAGGCTCAGATTGGTTCGAATGGGATGAACTAACCCTAATTTTTTTTGGCTTTTTCATGGACTATAGGTATGAAGAACAGACTCGATCTAAACTACGAAAAACTGTAAAATCTCACCGAGCAACCTGGAAATCTGATACCACTTGATAGAGGCAAAGGTGTCCCGTCTTTCGATGAGATGATGGATATCGCTTTGGTGGCAGTCGACTTTGACGATCCGACTACGAACGTGCGAGGACGTCGCGCCTTAGCAATCGCTAAACCAACTCCGAGAGGTTATTGACCACGCCGGAGCACGATCAACCTGACCATGAGGGTCTGTTTCCTGCAAGCAAACGAAGAACAAGCAAGAAACTGAGATTGCAATCTGGATATTGCGAATATAAGATGAAAGCTTTATTGATCAAGGTGGGCTTCTGTGACGCCTTTGTCTGGTCGTTGAACACAAACGAAGTACGCGAAGTTGCAGCTATGGCGAACTTTAATCTAAACAAAATCCAAAGTCTAAATGGTGCCCTAAGGGTTGTATATATGGAGGAAGAGAGGGGGAATTTCGTGGCCCTTGGTGGAGGGGTCCGAAATCAACCCTATCTCTTGTTTCCCCACACATACGGACTCTAAAAATAGCCTATACTTATGTATTTCGAAATTACATGGGCTTGGCCCAATAAAAAGGTGACGCAGCACCTATAATAGCCTCGGGACGAAATTTATGAAGTGACATCTTGTATATTTCGTCCATGGCTTCATGCACCCATTATGGTGGCTTCAAAGTCCTGAAATCATCACTTGTAACTCCGTTCTTGTTCCCCTTGCGCATGGCATCATCTCCATGGTTGTTCTATCTCCAATGTTCATCCTTCTCCAAGCTAGGCCCTTCATTTGTAAGCAAAACAAATGTATCCAATTTAGGCAGCATCATATTCTCATGAACATTAGAATCATTACCAAGAAACGGAAGTACCTGATAATTTAATTGGCGTGCGCGAGCTCTAGTAATTGGTCCCGTATATGTAGCAGTAGGGGCTATGGGTGTAACAATGGTATTGATGTCCTCATCAAAAATCCATGCTAATATCTTCCCAAGGAGCATTTGGAACAGGTAGGGGAGTATATAAACCATGGGAGTTCAGTTTAGACTTAGCTTTGTGGCATATGATGCATCCCTGCACAAATCTCTCAACGTCCTTCCTCATCTTTGGGCAATAAAAATGATCGGCCAACAGCTCATAAGTTTTCTCACGACCAAAGTGTCCCATTAATCCTCCTGCATGTGATTCCTGCAACAACAAAGGCCTAATCGACGAATCTGGAACACACAACTTGTTAGCCCTAAAAAGGAACCCATCATGCACATGGTATTTATCCCATCCTTTCCCATCTTTACATTTTTCATATGGTTCTGAAAATATATGATCAATGCAATACAGTTCTTTTAAGCTCTCAAGTCCTGGTACCTTCACTTCTAATTGTGTCAAAAGAACATGCCTACGGGACAAAGCATCAGCAACCATGTTTTCCCTTCCTTTCTTATACTTCCCAACATATGGGGAAGTTTCAATGAATTCTACCCATTTAGCATGCCTACGATTCAGTTTAGCTTGGCCTTTCAAATGTTTCAAGGCCTCATGATCAGAACATACAATAAACTCTTTAGGCCATAAGTAGTGTTGCCAAGTTTCAAGCACTCTAACCAAGGCATACAACTCCTTATCATAAACAGAATAATTCAGTTGTGCACCACTCAGCTTCTCACTAAAATATGCTAATGGTTTTCGTTCTTGCATTAACACACCTCCAACACCTATTCCACTAGCATCACATTCTATCTCAAAAGTTTTAGTGAAATCAGGTAGAATCAGCAAAGGTGCTTCAGTTAATTGTTTCTTAAGCTAAAGAAATGCTTCTTCTTGTGGTGCACCCCATTTAAAGGGAATTCCTTTCTTTGTCAATTCATTCAAAGGTGCAGCAATTGTACTAAAATCTTTCACAAACCTCTGGTAGAAACCAGCAAGGCCATGAAAACTTCTCACCTGGCTTACATTCATTGGAGTTGGCCAATTCTTGATTGCTTCCACCTTAGATTCATCCACTTCAATTCCCTGTCCTGAAATGACATAGCCAAGAAAAACAACCTTGTTTGTGCAAAAGGAGCACTTCTCAACGTTATGATGAGGACATCAATACAATTGTTACACCCACAGCCCCTGCTGCTATACATACTGGACCAATTACTAGAGCTCGTGCACGCCAACTAAATTACCAGGTACTTTCGTTTCTTGTTAATGATTCTAATGTTCATGAGAATATGATGCTGCCTAAATTGGATACATTTGTTTTGCTTACAAATGAAGGGCCTAGCTTGGAGAAGGATGAACATTGGAGCAAGAACAAGCATGGAGATGATGGCATGCGCAAGGGGAACAAGAACGGAGTTACAAGTGATGATTTCAGGACTTTGAAGCCACCATAATGGGTGCATGAAGCCTCGGACGAAATATACTAGATGCCACTTCATAAATTTCGTCCAGAGGCTATTTTAGGTGCTGCGTCACCTTATTATTGGGCCAGGCCCATGTAATTTCGAAATACATAAGTATAGGCTATTTTTAGAGTCCGTATGTGTGGGGAAACAAGAGATAGGGTTGATTTCGGACCCCTCCACCAAGGGCCACGAAATTCCCCCCTCTTCCTCCATATATACAGCCCTTAGGGCATCGTTTAGACTTTGGGTTTTGTTTAGATTAAAAGTTCGCCATAGCTGCAACTTCGCGTACTTCGTTTGTGTTCAACGACCAGACAAAGGCGTCACAGAACCGCACCTTGATCAATAAAGCTTTCATCTTATATTCGCAATATCCAGATTGCAATCTTAGTTTCTTGCTTGTTCTTCGTTTGCTCGCAGGAAACAGACCCTCGTGTTCAGGTTGATCGTGCTCCGGCGTGGTCAATAACCTCTCGGAGTTGGTTTAGCGATTGCTCAGGCGCGACGTCCTCGCACGTTCGTAGTCGGATCGTCAAAGTCGACTTCCACCAAAGCGATATCCATCATCTCATCGAAAGACGGGACACCTTTGCCTCTATCAAGTGGTATCAGATTTCCAGGTTGCTCGGTGAGATTTTACAGTTTTTCGTAGTTTAGATCGAGTCTGTTCTTCATACCTACAGTCCACGAAAAAGCCACAAAAAAAAATTAGGGTTAGTTCATCATATCCGAACCAATCTGAGCCTTTGCATAATCTTTTTAGGGTTTTGCTTTGTTGAATTTGCGGTTGCATCGTCGTGTCTAGTTGCTGGTCTTAGAGTCTAGTCTTTTAGAGTTTCGAGTTCTGGTCATAAGTTGTCACGCTGCCGCCGCACCATCATCATCGCCCCTGCCATCTACCACCACCGCTTATCCGCCACCGCTCCGAATCCGTATCCATATACCACCACCGATTCATATCCCACCACCGATTCATATCCATATCCATATACTACCACCGCTACCACCACCGCTGCCATATACCACCACCATATATCCACCACCAATCCGAGTTCCTTGCTTATTAGGTTTGTTTTCGAGGTCCATCTAGTTTCCGATTCGTGTTTCTTTGCCGGAGTAGGTTTCGGAAAAAAAAGAGTCGGGTAGCCACGCTCCGTTTAGGCCCAAAATTTTTCGAAAACGCATTTTTCGAAAAAATTTCTGGCTATCCTATTTTTAGGTGTTTCTGAGTGTTTTGAGACAGGTGCCATTATAGGAAGTTTTTTTGACCTGTTTCCAGTTTTTGGGTCCGGGCAGTCGAAAAAAAAAAATTTGTCGAAAAAAAAAATTTCGTGCCCATCCTGTCAGTTTGACCTAGGAAGAGTTTTGAGACACTCGCCATTATAGTGTTTTTTCGCAAAAAAAAAGCAGCGCAAAAAAAAAGAGCGCAAAAAAAAAGAGCGAAAAAAAATTCAGAGTGTGCTTTTCCCTTGTTTACGTGCCGCGCCGTGATTTTGTTGGTGTTCTAGGCTCGCGTCTCTAGCACAGTCTAGCCTAGGACCAGCACAGTACCGTCGTTGAGCGTTTATTCAACTTTGCATCTCTGAATTGATTATTGCTGACCCTTTTTGCTACCATACTATAAGCCTTCCCAGCTCCACATACATCTACGTCGTGCGTTTGACTCTCCCTGGTAATCGCTCTATCCAAGCTTTGAGAGTTTTTGACTACAACGGTTGCCGATCACCGCCTGCTGCTGGGTAAGAACTGGTAAGAATTTGAGATTTGCTTGACGGATTTGTGATACACCACCACCACTTCTTAGTAGTCTGTAGGATCATATTCTTGTGTGTTTCTATTGCTACTAACCATGCCAGGATCACAAGCCGACGAGATTGACTGGGAGAACTTATCGAACAAGGAGCTTCATGATAAGTTTCAGCAAATGATGACTGAACAGGTGCAAGATGTGCTGAACAATTTTGAAGAGGCCATGGAGAAGATCACTGGCCTTGAGAAGACGTTCGAAACAAAGCTCGATAACAGATTTAATGAACTGCTTGCGCGTCTTCCACCACCGGCTGCACCTGTCGCACCTCTGCAACAACAACAACTACGCCCCCTTCCGAATCAGTATGGACGAGCACAACGTGTTCCTATTGTGCCAGGACAAAATTCTGGTGCCGCTGTTACTGCTGTTGGTGTTTCTTTGGCTCCTGCTACTGCTCCTGCTGGTACCCAGGAGGATGATGAGTATGCGGGTGATTATGAGGATGAGGTTGATCAAAATCAGATCTACGAGCAGCCACCAGCACCACCACCAGCAGGTCGACCTCAGGTATATATTCGTAATGGTAGGCCTGCACCACCACCTCAGGTACGAGATGATGTCCATATTCCTAAACTGAAATTGAATATTCCACCATTTGAGGGTAGATATGTTCCTGATATATATCTTACTTGGGAGTTAGAAACTGAACAACGATTTACATGTTTACAATATCCTGAGGAGAGACGAGTTGCTGCTGCTGTCTGTGCTTTCACTAGTTTTGCATGTGTATGGTGGTCTGAACATTGTAGATTATATCCTATTCCAACTACTTGGGCTGCTTTGAAAACTGCTATGCGTACGCGTTGGGTTCCACCATATTATCAACGTGAATTGCTTCAAAAATTGCAGCGTTTAAGACAAGGAAAAAATTCTGTAGAAGAATATTATCAGGAATTACAAACTGGCATGATTCGATGTGGTATTGTTGAGGAGAATGAAGCTATGCTTGCACGTTTTCTGGGTGGATTAAATAGAGAGATTCAGACCATTCTAGACTATAAGGAGTATACTAATATCACTCGTTTATTCCATCTTGCTTGTAAAGCTGAACGTGAAGTGCAGGATCGACAAGCATTGGCGCGAACTAACTTTTCTGCAGGCCGACCTTCCTCATGGACGCCGCGTGCATCTTCTACTTCAACTGCACTAGCACCTCAATCAGGTGCCTCCTACAGTCGTGATACAAGAAAATAGGAACAACCGCCATTATCTGCCAAGAGCGCACCTGCGGGGCCTGCACAGCGTTCTTCTTCTTCCATGGCATCAACAGGGCACACAAGTGATATTATTTGTCGTCGTTGTAAGGGAGGAGGTCATTATGCGAGGGAATGCAAATCTCTGCGTGTGATGATTGCTACCGCGGATGGTGGATATGAGTCCGCTAGTGACTATGATGAGGAGACATTGTGATAGAGGCAAAGGTGTCCCGTCTTACGATGAGATGATGGATATCGCTTTGGTGGAAGTCGACTTTGACGATCCGACTACGAACGTGCGAGGACGTCGCGCCTTAGCAATCGCTAAACCAACTCCGAGAGGTTATTGACCACGCCGGAGCACGATCAACCTGACCACGAGGGTCTGTTTCCTGCGAGCAAACGAAGAACAAGCAAGAAACTAAGATTGCAATCTGGATATTGCGAATATAAGATGAAAGCTTTATTGATCAAGGTGGGGTTCTGTGACGCCTTTGTCTGGTCGTTGAACACAAACGAAGTACGCGAAGTTGCAGCTATGGCGAACTTTTAATCTAAACAAAACCCAAAGTCTAAACGATGCCCTAAGGGCTGTATATATGGAGGAAGAGGGGGGAATTTCGTGGCCCTTGGTGGAGGGGTCCGAAATCAACCCTATCTCTTGTTTCCCCACACATACGGACTCTAAAAATAGCCTATACTTATGTATTTCGAAATTACATGGGCCTGGCCCAATAATAAGGTGACGCAGCACCTAAAATAGCCTCGGGATGAAATTTATGAAGTGGCATCTTGTATATTTCGTCCAAGGCTTCATGCACCCATTATGGTGGCTTCAAAGTCCTGAAATCATCACTTGTAACTCCGTTCTTGTTCCCCTTGCGCATGCCATCATCTGCATGCTTGTTCTTGCTCCAATGTTCATCCTTCTCCAAGCTAGGCCCTTCATTTGTAAGCAAAACAAATGTATCCAATTTAGGCAGCATCATATTCTCATGAACATTAGAATCATTACCAAGAAACGAAAGTACCTGGTAATTTAGTTGGCGTGCACGAGCTCTAGTAATTGGTCCAGTATGTATAGCAGCAGGGGCTGTGGGTGTAACAGTTGTATTGATGTCCTCATCACTAGTTTTGCATGTGTATGGTGGTCTGAACATTGTAGATTATATCCTATTCCAACTACTTGGGATGCTTTGAAAACTGCTATGCGTACGCGTTGGGTTCCACCATATTATCAACGTGAATTGCTTCAAAAATTGCAGCGTTTAAGACAAGGAAAAAATTCTGTAGAAGAATATTATCAGGAATTACAAACTGGCATGATTAGATGTGGTATTGTTGAGGAGAATGAAGCTATGCTTGCACGTTTTCTGGGTGGATTAAATAGAGAGATTCAGACCATTCTAGACTATAAGGAGTATACTAATATCACTCGTTTATTCCATCTTGCTTGTAAAGCTGAACGTGAAGTGCAGGATCGACAAGCATTGGGGCGAACTAACTTTTCTGCAGGCCGACCTTCATCATGGACACCACGTGCATCTTCTACTTCAACTGCACCAGCACCTCCATCCGGTGCCACCTCCAGCCGTGATACAAGAAAACAGGCACAACCACCATTATCTGCCAAGAGCGCACCTGCGGGGCCTGCACAGCGTTCTTCTTCTTCCATGGCATCAACAGGGCACACAAGTGATATTATTTGTCATCGTTGTAAGGGAGGAGGTCATTATGCGAGAGAATGCAAATCTCCACGTGTGATGATTGCTACCGCGGATGGTGGATATTAGTCCGCTAGTGACTATGATGAGGAGACTTTGGCTCTTATTACACGTGAAGAACATGGTGGAGATGATTCTGATCATGAGACGCAATACATGGCTCCTGAAGACGCTGACAGGTATGAATGTTTAGTTGCTCAACGTGTTTTGAGTGTGCAGGTCACACAAGCTGAGCAAAATCAGAGGCACAATTTGTTCCATACCAAGGGAGTTGTGAAGGAACGTTCTGTGCGCGTCATCATCGACGGAGGGAGCTGCAACAACTTGGCTAGCATGGAGATGGTGGAGAAGCTTTCTCTCACCACAAGACCACATCCACATCCTTACTACATCCAATGGTTCAACAACAGCGGCAAGGTTAAGGTAACACGTACTGTTCGTGTGCATTTTAGTATCTCTACATATGCTGATTATGTTGATTGTGATGTGGTACCTATGCAAGCATGTTCCTCATTACTTGGTAGACCATGGCAATTTGATAAAAATTCTGTACACCATGGTAGAAACAATCACTATACTCTTGTTCATAAGGATAAAAATATTACTTTGCTTCCTATGACTCCTGATTCCATTTTGAAAGATGATATTAATAGAGCTAATAAAGCACAACAGGAGAAGAATAAGAGTGAAAATCAGATTGTGGCAAAAGAATTTGAGCAACAAATGAAGCCTAATAATAAACCATCTAGTGTTGCTTCTGAAATTAAATTGAAAAGTGCATGTTTACTTGCCACCAAATCTGATATTGATGATCTAGATTTTAGCAAATCTGTTTGCTATGTTTTTGTGTGCAAAGAGGCATTATTTTCATTCGAGGACGTGCCTTCCTCTTTGCCTCCTGCTGTCACTAACATTTTGCAGGAGTTCGCTGACGTTTTTCCACAAGACGTGCCACCGGGATTACCGCCTATTCGAGGGATTGAGCATCAGATTGACTTAATTCCCGGTGCTTCACTGCCAAACCGTGCACCATACCGTACCAATCCAGAGGAGACGAAGGAGATTATGCGTCAAGTACAAGAGCTTCTCGACAAAGGTTATATACGCGAATCCCTTAGTCCTTGTGCTGTTCCTATTATTCTAGTGCCGAAAAAGGATGGTACATCACGTATGTGTGTTGATTGTAGAGGCATTAATAATATTACTATTCGTTATCGTCATCCTATTCCTAGGCTAGATGATATGCTTGATGAATTGAGTGGCTCTACAATATTCTCCTAAGTTGATTTGCGTAGTGGCTACCATCAAATTCGTATGAAATTGGGAGATGAATGGAAAACAGCATTTAAAACTAAGTTTGGATTATATGAGTGGTTAGTCATGCCTTTTGGGTTAACTAATGCACCTAGTACTTTCATGAGATTAATGAACGAAGTTTTACGTGCTTTCATTGGACGATTTGTGGTAGTTTACTTTGATGACATATTGATTTATAGCAGATCTTTGGAAGAACATTTGGAACATTTACGTGCTGTTTTTATTGCTCTACGTGATGCACGTTTGTTTGGTAACCTTGGGAAGTGCACCTTTTGCACCGACCGAGTATCTTTTCTTGGCTATGTTGTTACTCCACAGGGAATTGAAGTTGATAAAGCCAAGATTGAAGCTATTGAGAGTTGGCCGCAGCCCAAAACTGATAGAGGCGAGGGTCCCGATCTTTCGATGAGATGATGGATATCGCTTTGGTGGAAGTCGACTTTGACGATCCGACTACGAACGTGCGAGGACGTCGCGCCTTAGCAATCGCTAAACCAACTCCGAGAGGTTATTGACCACGCCGGAGCACGATCAACCTGACCACGAGGGTCTGTTTCCTGCGAGCAAACGAAGAACAAGCAAGAAACTAAGATTGCAATCTGGATATTGCGAATATAAGATGAAAGCTTTATTGATCAAGGTGGGGTTCTGTGACGCCTTTGTCTGGTCGTTGAACACAAACGAAGTACGCGAAGTTGCAGCTATGGCGAACTTTTAAACTAAACAAAACCCAAAGTCTAAACGATGCCCTAAGGGCTGTATATATGGAGGAAGAGGGGGGAATTTCGTGGCCCTTGGTGGAGGGGTCTGAAATCAACCCTATCTCTTGTTTCCCCACACATACGGACTCTAAAAATAGCCTATACTTATGTATTTCGAAATTACATGGGCCTGGCCCAATAATAAGGTGATGCAGCACCTAAAATAGCCTCGGGACGAAATTTATGAAGTGGCATCTTGTATATTTCGTCCAAGGCTTCATGCACCCATTATGGTGGCTTCAAAGTCCTGAAATCATCACTTGTAACTCCGTTATTGTTCCCCTTGCGCATGCCATCATCTCCATGCTTGTTCTTGCTCCAATGTTCATCCTTCTCCAAGCTAGGCCCTTCATTTGTAAGCAAAACAAATGTATCCAATTTAGGCAGCATCATATTCTCATGAACATTAGAATCATTACCAAGAAACGAAAGTACCTGGTAATTTAGTTGGCGTGCACGAGCTCTAGTAATTGGTCCAGTATGTATAGCAGCAGGGGCTGTGGGTGTAACAATTGTATTGATGTCCTCATCAGTAAATGTTCCAAATGTTCTTCCAAAGATCTGCTATAAATCAATATGTCATCAAAGTAAACTACCACAAATCGTCCAATGAAAGCACGTAAAACTTCGTTCATTAATCTCATGAAAGTACTAGGTGCATTAGTTAACCCAAAAGGCATGACTAACCACTCATATAATCCAAACTTAGTTTTAAATGCTGTTTTCCATTCATCTCCCAATTTCATACGAATTTGATGGTAGCCACTACGCAAATCAACTTTGGAGAATATTGTAGAGCCACTCAATTCATCAAGCATATCATCTAGCCTAGGAATAGGATGACGATAACGAATAGTAATATTATTAATGCCTCTACAATCAACACACATACGTGATGTACCATCCTTTTTCGGCACTAGAATAATAGGAACAGCACAAGGACTAAGGGATTCGCGTATATAACCTTTGTCGAGAAGCTCTTGTACTTGACGCATAATCTCCTTCGTCTCCTCTGGATTGGTACGGTATGGTGCACGGTTTGGCAGTGAAGCACCGGGAATTAAGTCAATCTGATGCTCAATCCCTCGAATAGGCGGTAATCCCGGTGGCACGTCTTGTGGAAAAACGTCAGCGAACTCCTGCAAAATGTTAGTGACAGCAGGAGGCAAAGAGGAAGGCACGTCCTCGAATGAAAATAATGCCTCTTTGCACACAAAAACATAGCAAACAGATTTGCTAAAATCTAGATCATCAATATCAGATTTGGTGGCAAGTAAACATGCACTTTTCAATTTAATTTCAGAAGCAACACTAGATGGTTTATTATTAGGCTTCATTTGTTGCTCAAATTCTTTTGCCACAATCTGATTTTCACTCTTATTCTTCTCCTGTTGTGCTTTATTAGCTCTATTAATATCATCTTTCAAAATGGAATCAGGAGTCATAGGAAGCAAAGTAATATTTTTATCCTTATGAACAAGAGTATAGTGATTGTTTCTACCATGGTGTACAGAATTTTTATCAAATTGCCATGGTCTACCAAGTAATGAGGAACATGCTTGCATAGGTACCACATCACAATCAACATAATCAGCATATGTAGAGATACTAAAATGCACACGAACAGTACGTGTTACCTTAACCTTGCCGCTGTTGTTGAACCATTGGATGTAGTAAGGATGTGGATGTGGTCTTGTGGTGAGAGAAAGCTTCTCCACCATCTCCATGCTAGCCAAGTTGTTGCAGCTCCCTCCGTCTATTATGACGCGCACAGAACGTTCCTTCACAACTCCCTTGGTATGGAACAAATTGTGCCTCTGATTTTGCTCAGCTTGTGTGACCTGCACACTCAAAACACGTTGAGCAACTAAACATTCATACCTGTCAGCGTCTTCAGGAGCCATGTATTGCGTCTCATGATCAGAATCATCTCCACCATGTTCTTCACGTGTAATAAGAGCCAATGTCTCCTCATCATAGTCACTAGCGGACTCATATCCACCATCCGCGTTAGCAATCATCACACGCGGAGATTTGCATTCCCTCGCATAATGACCTCCTCCCTTACAACGACGACAAATAATATCACTTGTGTGCCCTGTTGATGCCATGGAAGAAGAAGAACGCTGTGCAGGCCCCGCAGGTGCGCTCTTGGCAGATAATGGTGGTTGTGCCTGTTTTCTTGTATCACGGCTGGAGGTGGCACCGGATGGAGGTGCTGGTGCAGTTGAAGTAGAAGATGCACGTGGTGTCCATGATGAAGGTCGGCCTGCAGAAAAATTAGTTCGCCCCAATGCTTGTCGATCCTGCACTTCACGTTCAGCTTTACAAGCAAGATGGAATAAACGAGTGATATTAGTATACTCCTTATAGTCTAAAATGGTCTGAATCTCTCTATTTAATCCACCCAGAAAACGTGCAAGCATAGCTTCATTCTCCTCAACAATACCACATCTAATCATGCCAGTTTGTAATTCCTGATAATATTCTTCTACAGAATTTTTCCCTTGTCTTAAACGCTGCAATTTTTGAAGCAATTCACGTTGATAATATGGTGGAACCCAACGCGTACGCATAGCAGTTTTCAAAGCAGCCCAAGTAGTTGGAATAGGATATAATCTACAATGTTCAGACCACCATACACATGCAAAACTAGTGAAAGCACAAACGGCAGCAGCAACTCGTCTCTCCTCAGGATATTGTAAACATGTAAATCGTTGTTTAGTTTCTAACTCCCAAGTAAGATATATATCAGGAACATATCTACCCTCAAATGGTGGAATATTCAATTTTAGTTTAGGAATATGGACATCATCTCGTACCTGAGGTGGTGGTGCAGGCCTACCATTACGAATATATACCTGAGGTCGACCTGCTGGTGGTGGTACAGGTGGCTGCATGTAGTGTTGATTTTGATCAACCTCATCCTCATAATCTCCCACATAATCATCCTCCTCCGCATCAGCAGCAGGAGCCACAGAAGTATCAACAGCAGCACCAACAGTTTGGCCAAACGCAAGAGGAACACGGCTTGCTCGGCGGAGGTCTGCTTCGCGACGTGGAGGTAGTCGTTGTTGTTGTTGTTGGAGAGGTGCGTTAGGTGCAGCGGGTGGTGGTGGTGGAAGACGCGCGAGCAATTCATTAAACTTGTTATCGAGCTTTGTTTCGAACGTCTTCTCAAGGCCAGTGATCTTCTCCATGGCCTCTTCAAAATTGTTCAACACATCTTGCACCTGTTCAGTCATCATTTGCTGAAACTTATCATGAAGCTCCTTGTTCGATAAATTCTCCCAGTCAATCTCGTCGGCTTGTGATCCTGGCATGGTTAGCAGCAATAGAAACACACAAGAATATGATCCTACAGACTACTAAGAAGTGGTGGTGGTGTATCACAAATCTGTCAAGCAAATCTCAAATTCTTACCAGTTCTTACCCAGCAGCAGGCGGTGATCGGCAACCGTTGTAGTCAAAAACTCTCAAAGCTTGGATAGAGCGATTACCAGGGAGAGTCAAACACACGACGTAGATGTATGTGGAGCTGGGAAGGCTTATAGTATGGTAGCAACAAGGGTCAGCAATAATCAATTCAGAGATGCAAAGTTGAATAAACGCTCAACGACGGTACTGTGCTGGTCCTAGGCTAGACTGTGCTAGAGACGCGAGCCTAGAACACCAACAAAATCACGGCGCGGCACGTAAACAAGGGAAAAGCACACTCTGAAAATTTTTTTTTCGCTCTTTTTTTTTTGCGCTCTTTTTTTTGCGCTGTTTTTTTTTTTGCGAAAAATCACTATAATGGCGAGTGTCTCAAAACTCTTCCTAGCTCAAACTGACAGGATGGGCACAAAATTTTTCGACCAAAATTTTTTTTTTCGACTGCCCGGACCCAAAAACTGGAAACGGGTCAAAAAAACTTCCTATAATGGCACCTGTCTCAAAACACTCAGAAACACCTAAAAATAGGATAGCCAGAAATTTTTTCGAAAAATGCGTTTTCGAAAAATTTTGGGCCTAAACGGAGCGTGGCTACCCGACTCTTTTTTTTCGAAACCTACTCCGGCAAGGAAACACGAATCGGAAACTAGATGGATCTCGAAAACAACCCTAATAATCAAGGAACTCGGATTGGTGGTGGATATATGGTGGTGGTATATGGGAGCGGTGGTGGTAGTATATGGATATGGATCGGTGGTGGTATATGGACACGGATTGGTGGTGGTATATGGATACGGATTCGGAGCGGTGGTGGTAGATGGCAGGGGCGATGATGATGGTGCGGCGGCAGCGTGACAACTTATGACCAGAACTCGAAACTCTAAAAGACTAGACTCTAAGACCAGCAACTAGACACGACGATGCAACCGCAAATTCAACAAAGCAAAACCCTAAAAAGATTATGCAAAGGCTCAGATTGGTTCGGATATGATGAACTAACCCTAAATTTTTTTTGTGGCTTTTTCGTGGACTGTAGGTATGAAGAACAGACTCGATCTAAACTACGAAAAACTGTAAAATCTCACCGAGCAACCTGGAAATCTGATACCACTTGATAGAGGTAAAGGTGTCCCGTCTTTCGATGAGATGATGGATATCGCTTTGGTGGAAGTCGACTTTGACGATCCGACTACGAACGTGCGAGGACGTCGCGCCTTAGCAATCGCTAAACCAACTCCGAGAGGTTATTGACCACGCCGGAGCACGATCAACCTGACCACGAGGGTCTGTTTCCTGCAAGCAAACGAAGAACAAGCAAGAAACTAAGATTGCAATCTGGATATTGCAAATATAAGATGAAAGCTTTATTGATCAAGGTGGGGTTCTGTGACGCCTTTGTCTGGTCGTTGAACACAAACGAAGTACGCGAAGTTGCAGCTATGGCGAACTTTTAATCTAAACAAAACCCAAAGTCTAAACGATGCCCTAAGGGCTGTATATATGGAGGAAGAGGGGGGAATTTCGTGGCCCTTGGTGGAGGGGTCCGAAATCAACCCTATCTCTTGTTTCCCCACACATACGGACTCTAAAAATAGCCTATACTTATGTATTTCGAAATTACATGGGCCTGGCCCAGTAATAAGGTGACGCAGCACCTAAAATAGCCTCGGGACGAAATTTATGAAGTGGCATCTTGTATATTTCGTCCAAGGCTTCATGCACCCATTATGGTGGCTTCAAAGTCCTGAAATCACCACTTGTAACTCCATTCTTGTTCTTGCTCCAATGTTCATCCTTCTCCAAGCTAGGCCCTTCATTTGTAAGCAAAACAAATGTATCCAATTTAGGCAGCATCATATTCTCATGAACATTAGAATCATTACCAAGAAACGAAAGTACCTGGTAATTTAGTTGGCGTGCACGAGCTCTAGTAATTGGTCCAGTATGTATAGCAGCAGGGGCTGTGGGTGTAACAATTGTATTGATGTCCTCATCACATTGGCTCTTATTACACGTGAAGAACATGGTGGAGATGATTCTGATCATGAGACGCAATACATGGCTCCTGAAGACGCTGACAGGTATGAATGTTTAGTTGCTCAACGTGTTTTGAGTGTGCAGGTCACACAAGCTGAGCAAAATCAGAGGCACAATTTGTTCCATACCAAGGGAGTTGTGAAGGAACGTTCTGTGCGCGTCATAATAGACGGAGGGAGCTGCAACAACTTGGCTAGCATGGAGATGGTGGAGAAGCTTTCTCTCACCACAAGACCACATCCATATCCTTACTACATCCAATGGTTCAACAACAGCGGCAAGGTTAAGGTAACACGTACTGTTCGTGTGCATTTTAGTATCTCTACATATGCTGATTATGTTGATTGTGATGTGGTACCTATGCAAGCATGTTCCTTATTACTTGGTAGACCATGGCAATTTGATAAAAATTCTGTACACCATGGTAGAAACAATCACTATACTCTTGTTCATAAGGATAAAAATATTACTTTGCTTCCTATGACTCCTGATTCCATTTTGAAAGATGATATTAATAGAGCTAATAAAGCACAACAGGAGAAGAATAAGAGTGAAAATCAGATTGTGGCAAAAGAATTTGAGCAACAAATGAAGCCTAATAATAAACCATCTAGTGTTGCTTCTGAAATTAAATTGAAAAGTGCATGTTTATTTGCCACCAAATCGGATATTGATGAGCTAGATTTCAGCAAATTTGTTTGCTATGCTTTTGTGTGCAAAGAGGCATTATTTTCATTCGAGGACGTGCCTTCCTCTTTGCCTCCTGCTGTCACTAACATTTTGCAGGAGTTCGCTGACGTTTTTCCACAAGACGTGCCACCGGGATTACCGCCTATTCGAGGGATTGAGCATCAGATTGACTTAATTCCCGGTGCTTCACTGCCAAACATCAATACAATTGTTACACCCACAGCCCCTGCTGCTATTCATACTGGACCAATTACTAGAGCTCGTGCACGCCAACTAAATTACCAGGTACTTTCGTTTCTTGGTAATGATTCTAATGTTCATGAGAATATGATGCTGCCTAAATTGGATACATTTGTTTTGCTTACAAATGAAGGGCCTAGCTTGGAGAAGGATGAACATTGGAGCAAGAACAAGCATGGAGTTGATGGCATGCGCAAGGGGAACAAGAACGGAGTTACAAGTGATGATTTCAGGACTTTGAAGCCACCATAATGGGTGCATGAAGCCTTGGACGAAATATACAAGATGCCACTTCATAAATTTCGTCCTGAGGCTATTTTAGGTGCTGCGTCACCTTATTATTGGGCCAGGCCCATGTAATTTCGAAATACATAAGTATAGGCTATTTTTAGAGTCCGTATGTGTGGGGAAACAAGAGATAGGGTTGATTTTGGACCCCTCCACCAAGGGCCACGAAATTCCCCCCTCTTCCTCCATATATACAGCCCTTAGGGCATCGTTTAGACTTTGGGTTTTGTTTAGATTAAAAGTTCGCCATAGCTGCAACTTCGCGTACTTCGTTTGTGTTCAACGACCAGACAAAGGCGTCACAGAACCCCACCTTGATCAATAAAGCTTTCATCTTATATTCGCAATATCCAGATTGCAATCTTAGTTTCTTGCTTGTTCTTCGTTTGCTCGCAGGAAACAGACCCTCGTGGTCAGGTTGATCGTGCTCCGGCGTGGTCAATAACCTCTCGGAGTTGGTTTAGCGATTGCTAAGGCGCGACGTCCTCGCACGTTTGTAGTCGGATCGTCAAAGTCGACTTCCACCAAAGCGATATCCATCATCTCATCGAAAGACGGGACACCTTTACCTCTATCAAAGTAATCATCCACACAAGATTCTAATGCATTTAGTTGCTGAATGAGATATACGTGAGGTACATGCAACTCTTGCCAAGGAATCAGATTTGCTGCAAGCAAGGATTGAAGACTTTGCACACTTGACACATTTCCGCTCACAACACAAACATGGATTTCTCAAGATATAAGTGAAGAACAGTCCCAAGTTTTCTCTCCTTTGCTTCTTGCACACACTTTCTTTCTTTGGGCAGATCTCTTTTTTTTGCCCTTTTTTGCTCTTTTTTTTGCTCTTTTTTTTTGACAAACTTTCAACAAGGGACTTGGATCTGAACACACACTTTGGGGGAATCACGAAAATCACAATAGATGAAGTCAACCAACAAGAACATGCAGCTGAAACTTTGGCAGCAAACACACACGAACTGATCTGATTTTACTGGGTGGAAAAGACGGTGGGAATCAGATCTAACAAGGATGAATGGAGAGCACACAGTGCGGGCTTTTCAAAATGCACAAAAACACTCAAAATGGACTCCGGATGACAAAGATATGCATGATTTGGTGGAGGATGCAGATCTGAAATCTGTGCACGAAAATGAACACAAACACACAAGATTTGATGAGGACATGACTACCTTGGATATGACCAAAAATATTGCATATATGCATATTTGTCAGGTTGATGAGGACATCAATACAATTGTTACACCCACAGCCCCTGCTGCTATACATACTGGACCAATTACTAGAGCTCGTGCACGCCAATTAAATTACCAGGTACTTTCGTTTCTTGGTAATGATTCTAATGTTCATGAGAATATGATGCTGCCTAAATTGGATACATTTGTTTTGCTTACAAATGAAGGGCCTAGCTTGGAGAAGGATGAACATTGGAGCAAGAACAAGCATGGAGATGATGGCATGCGCAAGGGGAACAAGAATGGAGTTACAAGTGATGATTTCAGGACTTTGAAGCCACCATAATGGGTGCATGAAGCCTTGGACGAAATATACAAGATGCCACTTCATAAATTTCATCCTGAGGCTATTTTAGGTGCTGCGTCACCTTATTTTTGGGCCAGGCCCATGTAATTTCGAAATACATAAGTATAGGCTATTTTTAGAGTCCGTATGTGTGGGGAAACAAGAGATAGGGTTGATTTCGGACCCCTCCACCAAGGGCCACGAAATTCCCCCCTCTTCCTCCATATATACAGCCCTTAGGGCATCGTTTAGACTTTGGGATTTGTTTAGTTAAAAGTTAGCCATTGCAACTTCGTGTACTTCGTTTGTGTCCAACGACCAGACCAAGACCGCTTCCGGATCCCAGCCATTATCAATACTTCATATATATTTGCAATATTCAGATTGCTTTATCATATTCTTGCTCGTTCTTCGATTGCTTGCAGGAATAGACCTTCGTGGTCAGGCTGACCGTGCTTCCAGCATCGTCAGTAACCTCAGGAGATTGGTTTAGCGATTGCTCAGGCGCAACGTTGTGCACGTTTGTAGTCGGATTGTCAAAGTCGTCTCCACTAAATCGATAGTTATCATCTCATCGAAAGATCGGGACCCTCGCCTCTATCACAGGTCATTTCTAGTGCAAACTATTCAATAATCTATTTATGTTATCCAGAACAAAAATACTTCACACACTTTTGTGTTTTTTCTAATTGCAGGTGTATGGGACATTTGTACAATCCACATATGAAGATAAGGAAGAAATAGATGTTTATTTTCTGTCCAAAAAGTTCTCTCACGTCACTTTTGGCCCAAGAGAAGATAGAGTCCAAGTCTCTCACGTTCTGGATTCAGATTCGGACTGCACAGACACACCTGACTCAAAACGGACACAAGTTTTTCATACGGACTCCGAATTGGGTGATTCTTTTTTTGTTGGAAACTAGATTTCGTGCAATTTCCAACCCAATTGGAATCACCTTCAAATTCGTCCGGAGCGTTGAGTTGTGGACGAAACAATCTGATGCTGCAGCAGAATCCGAGTCAAACTACAAGTCCAAAGGTGTTACATCACCTCCACTTGGGCCCATTGGCCTTGTACGACCTAGATTTAGTTTTAGGATGCCTTGGGACGTCCTCCCACCTCCTTGGCCGCCACCCCTTGCTCTTATATAAGTAGATCCATCTAGTAGCTTTTCCTTGGGATTTGTTTAGTTAAAAGTTAGCCATTGCAACTTCGTGTACTTCGTTTGTGTCCAACGACCAGACCAAGACCGCTTACGGATCCCCACCATTATCAATACCTCATATATATTTGCAATATTCAGATTGCTTTATCATATTCTTGCTCGTTCTTCGATTGCTTGCAGGAATAGACCTTCGTGGTCAGGCTGACCGTGCTTCCGGCATTGTCAGTAACCTCTGGAGATTGGTTTAGCGATTGCTAAGGCGCAACGTCGTGCACGTTTGTAGTCGGATTGTCAAAGTCGTCTCCACCAAATCGATAGTTATCATCTCATCGAAAGATCGGGACCCTCGCCTCTATCAAGTGGTATCAGTTTTCAGGTTGCTCGATGAGAATTTCCAGTTTTTCCTAGATTAGATTTATTTTCTTACCTATTGTCCAAGAAAAAGCCACAAAACAAAAGTTAGATCTATTCATCCTTTGTCCTAGCCAGACTGAGCCTTTGCAATTTTCTTTTCATTGTTTGCATTATTGAATTATCGGTTGCATCGCCGTGTCGAGTTGCTGGTCTTAGTGTCTAGTTCCTTTAGAGTTTCGAGTTCTGTTCACATTAGTCACGCAGCCGCTGCATCATTATCCCATCCGCTGTCCACCATCCCATCCACCAATTTCCACCATGTGCTACGCACTGTTTATTGTCATAATCATAGTTGAGGTCACTCACATCTTCGCCTGATCGAATCTGCATCTTATCTAGTTTGTCTTGGAAAGAGGGAGAAAAAGAATATAAAGAAAAAAAAGAGAGAAAAAAGGAAAGAAAAAAAAGAAAAAGAGGGAGAAGAAAAAGAAAAAAAAGCGTGAGAAAAAAAAGAGAGAAGAAAAAAAATTGGATCTATCTAGAATCAATCTCGTACCTGAATTCGGATTGGAATCTGTTTTGCGCACTGTTCAGTAAAATAGGTGTATCTTCCTCATACGAAGTCCGTTTTGGCTCCGTGAGTACTCAAATTGAAGATAGCGACGAGCCGCATCTAAATAGCTGCAGAAGCTAGTTCAATATTTGACACCTCAAAATCGGATCCTAAATAGGTCTTTTTGCCCTCCGAAGTTCGTGAACACAGCTTGTTCCAATTTTTAGGCCAGTTTTAGAATTCTTTGACTCCTCATATCAACTCGGAATTGAGTGATTCTTTTTGCATTGGAAAGCTTGAGTTAGTAGCATTCTTTGAAAGAATTTATCAGAAAATTGTCTCAAACTTTTCAAGAGGAAAGTTGGAGAGAGAGTTGTTGTATATCCTGCTTGGCAGTTGTTTTTCATCATTATCTTCACTGCCGTTGTGATCTTCACTTATATCTTGCTGTCAAGAGCTACTTAGTATCCTTCATTGATGCTAGTTGTGCTACGCCGTGACCTCATTAGTATTCTACGCTCGCGTCTCTAGTCCGGTCCAGCCTAGGACCAGCACAGTACCGTCGTTGAGCGTTTATTCAACATTGCATCTTTGAATTGATTATTGCTAATCTTTTGCTACCATATATAGCCAACCCAGCTCCACATATTTCTACACCGTTTATACGTACGCTCCCCTGGCAATCGCTTTACTCAATATTCGGAGTTACTTGACACCGCTGGTTGCCGATCACCGCCTGCTGCATGGTAAGAACTTGTAAGACATTGATATTTGCTTTACTGTGAGCGTTTTACCACCACATCCTAGTAGTTATAGGAACATTATTTTTGGGTTTTGTTTCTTGTTCTACTAATCATGACAGGATCCAGAGTCAATTCATGGGCTTTGTCGATCGCGGGAGACGTGCCACCACCTTTGCAAATACCACAACCGCCACGAGAGGTGCACAAACATCCAAATGCACATGATCAAGTTAATGTATCTATACCACCATTTAATGGCCGTTTTAAACCTGCTTTATATATTGAATGGGAGTTCGACATAAAAAATATATTTGCTTCCCATAATTTCGATGAACATAAAAAGGTTAAGGTTGCAGTTGGTTCTTTCACTGGTTATGCTTTGGTTTGGTGGAGTGAATATTGTCGGTTACACCCTGATTATATACCTACTACTTGGGATGATTTGAAACTTGCCATGCGACATACTTTCGTCCCTGCTTATTATACTCGTGACATGATTAAGAAGTTGCAACACTTAAAACAAGGTAGTGAAACTGTAACAAAATATTATGATGATTTACAAACTACCTTGTTGCATTCCTCTTTAGAAGAAAGTGAAGATGATTTTATGGATAGATTTTGGGGAGGATTAAACTGTGATATTCAAGAGATACTAATTCATGAAGAGTGTTATCCTATGGACCATTTGTTTCATCTTGCTTGCAAAGCTGAACAGGAAATAAAACGACGTGTTGGCCACGAGGAGAACAAGCGCACGGTGCACATTCCAAGAGTTGATATGATTGTTCCTTGAACTACTAGGCATACTATGACAACCACATCCGTTGTTGTCAGGACTACATCACCTCCACCATGTGACACATCGCCCCCGAGAGTGGCTACATCATCTGAGTTGATCATAAGAGGTAATGACAAAGGTACTGATCTTCCATCTCTACATGAGAATGATGAATGCCTTGTCAATTTGAATGCACCATCTGATGAGCTACCCACTACTTTGATCACACCACCTATTTTAGAGGACTACGTTGATAATTTGACTTTGCCATGTGATCAAACAACTGAAATACCAACAATTTTGAGTGCACCCATTGAATTAACTATTGATGCAAAAGAACCAATGTTTAATCATTTTGATATGACCTGTAATCTTGGTGATGATTCTGTGTTGAATGACTTATTGCATGTTTGCTTATTTAAGCATGTTGTAGCATGTAAATTTGATGCAAGTAAGGTTTATTCACCAATGTTGGGATGGTTTCATGATGAACATTGTCAATCTTTTGAAATGAATAAGAGCTTCACTTATATGTGCAAACTGAGTTGCAATATTTTCATGCCTTCTACTTCTTGTGCTAATTTTTTGGCTTTAGATTTTATGAACTATGCAAGTTACTCATCTATTCATGTGTCATATATGCAAAAATCAAGGGAAGTAAAAATGGATGACATATACATATACAACATGTACACCTTGTTTCTTTTGTTAGCCACATTTCAGATTAACCAACGCCGAGGACGGCTTTATTTTCAAGAAGGGGAGGATGATGAGGACATGACTACCTTGGATATGACCAAAAATATTGCATATATGCATATTTGTCAGGTCATTTCTAGTGCAAACTATTCAATAATCTATTTATGTTATCCAGAACAAAAATACTTCACACACTTTTGTGTTTTGTCTAATTGCAGGTGTATGAGACATTTGTACAATCCACATATGAAGATAAGGAAGAAAGAGATGTTTATTTTCTGTCCAAAAAGTTCTCTCACGTCACTTTTGGCCCAAGAGAAGATAGAGTCCAAGTCTCTCACGTTCTGGATTCAGATTCGGACTGCACAGACACACCTGACTCAAAACGGACACAAGTTTTTCATACGGACTCCGAATTGGGTGATTCTTTTTTTGTTGGAAACTAGATTTCGTGCACTTTCCAACCCAATTGGAATCACCTTCAAATTCGTCTGGAGCGTTGAGTTGTGGACGAAACAATCTGATGCTGCAGCAGAATCCGAGTCAAACTACAAGTCCAAAGGTGTTACATCACCTCCACTTGGGCCCATTGGCCTTGTACGACCTAGATTTAGTTTTAGGCTGCCTTGGGACGTCCTCCCACCTCCTTGGCCGCCACCCGTTGCTCCTATATAAGTAGATCCATCTAGTAGCTTTTCCTTGGGATTTGTTTAGTTAAAAGTTAGCCATTGCAACTTCGTGTACTTCGTTTGTGTCCAACGACCAGACCAAGACCGCTTACGGATCCCCACCATTATCAATACCTCATATATATTTGCAATATTCAGATTGCTTTATCATATTCTTGCTCGTTCTTCGATTGCTTGCAGGAATAGACCTTCGTGGTCAGGCTGACCGTGCTTCCGGCATCGTCAGTAACCTCCGGAGATTGGTTTAGCGATTGCTAAGGCGCAACGTCGTGCACGTTTGTAGTCGGATTGTCAAAGTCGTCTCCACCAAATCGATAGTTATCATCTCATCGAAAGATCGGGACCCTCGCCTCTATCAAGATTGGATGGGGGAAAACTCAGCAACTAAAAACAAAGATCTAGTGGACAAGAACTTGGTAAAACTCACCAAATAACAGATTAAAGGCTGCAAAGGTCTAGGTAAAGGGATTTTTTTGTGGGGCTATTTTCTGGACTTTTAGGATGAACAAGAACACGAACTAAACTAGGGATACAAGATCGTACCGTGTCAACCAAAGCTCTGATGCCAAGATGATACGGGGTTGCCCAATCTTCATGGAGAATCGGCTCTATGTTGCGAATCAACGCCACCTGAAGGGTACGAAGGAAACCCTCGATCCCAACCAACAACGCTGTCGGGTAAAGGATAACTAGTGCAACCTGACGAGACTGAAGCTAACTATTGCAAATGCAACAACCAGCGAGAAGTATTCGCCCAACCACACTCTTAGTTCCAATCCACGCAACCACGCACGAAGTTGGAAGCACAAACTAGTCGCCGCCTCAACGGCTGCTGTTATAAAATCACAAAGTGAGTTTACCCTCTCACAAGGCAAGATTACAAGAGCTAAGGAGGAAGTGAACTCTCAAACAATATTCTGGTTGCACTTAGCTAACCTATGCTGAAATCAAATTGCCAAAGAGTTGTGGCTGAAATGGGGGAAGGGGTATTTATACTAGGAACAACCCTCCTAGTTTAGGTGTGAAACCAGGCCAAAAGAGGGGCTCAAATTCGTGCTAACCAGCTGGTCAAGGGAGCAAACTCATGGAGCCTCGCGCAGCAATTAATGCCTTGGACAACTTGCATTGGAACTCTCATATCCTTTCACACAGGACTCCAAATGATGCACCGTTTGATTTTCCTGAAAGTAGACTTCATATGCTCTCCATTTTGTACTCCCACACATCCTGGATTCTCATATATTTGCGTTGCATGATTCAGCAAGTTCTGGGACGAATTCTGGAACTGCACATGCAACAATAGACTGTTGAGATGGCTTGCTATTCTTCCTTGCGGTGTAACTAGTTGTCCTTGTCACCAAAAAAGGCTTTCATCAGAGTTGAAACTTGTTCTCTTTAAACTTGTTGAATGGGCTCCAAAACTTGGTTCTTCATGTGCTGAATGTTGTTGGTTGTCCTCGACATTGTACCTAAGTAAAATCAGCACACGAGATTTAGGCAGTATAAAGTTCTCATGGTCATTTGAATTATGATAAGCTAGGAGCGCGTTCACCCCTTGTGCTATTTGTTTGGCACGGCTCCTTGTCATGGGACCCAAATAGATCTTCTTTGTAGAAGCTTCACTTGATGGTTGAGGTTTATCATCAGGAGAAGATGATAAATGAGGTGAACCTGGGATGTCCTCATCACTTCATGCCCGATCTCTGTATGCAGACAGGTACCGGACGTCCGCTAGCGACCGGTCGTCCTATGGCTCGTGGGCTTCCGGATGTCCGGTAGTCGCCGAACTTCCGCTCAATTTGGCTCGGTTGAGGTGGCACCGGACGTCCGGTGGCTGGCGGTCGTCCGGCCGCCGGTCGTCTGGTGTCATCGGTCTTCTGCTGAATTGGCTCGGGTGTAGATGTACCGGTCGCCCGATGGGGGCCGGACGTCCGCTCGATGGGAGGGGCCGGTCGTCCGGTGTCGTCCGGATGTCCGCTCGCTGGAGCTTCTTTGATAGCTCTTCTTCTTGCGTCTTTGTTTCCATGCTTCCCTCGCGGATGGTGCAGTTGTACAGTTGCACTCGCACTCCTCCTCACCGTCCGTAGTGTTCCGACAATACCTTTGTGTATGTGAAGTGGATGTTGGACGTGTCACTTGCCAAACGAACTCTTGACATGGTGATGTCCGTAGGATGCTCCGCATCATCTCCCCTCCCTTGGGAAAGATCCGACCTCGGATCAAAAACCAAATCACCATGGGAAAGAAATGGCTTCGCCGTGTAGGAGTGGACGTTCACCAAGTAGTCATCATCATCAAGCTTGAAGTGGGAACTCTCCAATGTCACACCATCTTGTGATTCCTTCAAAAGGAGCAAAGACAACAAACACTTGGACCAATTACTAGAGCTCGCGCACGCCAACTAAATTACCAGGTACTTTCGTTTCTTGGTAACGATTCTAATGTTCATGAGAATATGATGCTGCCTAAATTGGATACATTTGGTTTGCTTACAAATGAAGGGCCTAGCTTGGAGAAGGATGAACATTGGAGCAAGAACAAGCATGGAGATGATGGCATGCGCAAGGGGAACAAGAACGGAGTTACAAGTGATGATTTCAGGACTTTGAAGCCACCATAATGGGTGCATGAAGCCTTGGACGAAATATACAAGATGCCACTTCATAAATTTCGTCCAGAGGCTATTTTAGGTGCTGCGTCACCTTATTATTGGGCCAGGCCCATGTTTTTTCGAAATACTTAAGTATAGGCTTTTTTAGAGTCCGTATGTGTGGGGAAACAAGAGATAGGGTTGATTTCGGACCCCTCCAACAAGGGCCACGAAATTCCCCCCTCTTCCTCCATATATACAGCCGTTAGGGCATCGTTTAGACTTTGGGGTTTTGTTTAGATTAAAAGTTCGCCATAGCTGCAACTTCGCGTACTTCGTTTGTGTTCAACGACCAGACGGGCGTCACAGAACCCCACCTTGATCAATAAAGCTTTCATCTTATATTCACAATATCCAGATTGCAATCTTAGTTTCTTGCTTGTTCTTCGTTTGCTCGCAGGAAACAGACCCTCGTGGTCAGGTTGATCGTGCTCCGGCGTGGTCAATAACCTCTCGGAGTTGGTTTAGCGATTGCTAAGGCGCGACGTCCTCGCACGTTCGTAGTCGGATCGTCAAAGTCGACTTCCACTAAAGCGATATCCATCATCTCATCGAAAGACGGGACACCTCCGCCTCTATCAAGTGGTATCAGATTTCCAGGTTGCTCGGTGAGATTTTACAGTTTTTCGTAGTTTAGATCGAGTCTGTTCTTCATACCTACAGTCCACGAAAAAGCCACAAAAAAATTTAGGGTTAGTTCATCATATCCGAACCAATCTGAGCATTTGCATAATCTTTTTAGGGTTTTGCTTTGTTGAATTTGCGGTTGCATCGTCGTGTCTAGTTGCTGGTCTTAGAGTCTAGTCTTTTAGAGTTTCGAGTTCTGGTCATAAGTTGTCACGCCGCCGCCGCACCATCATCATCGCCCCTGCCATCTACCACCACCGCACGGAATCCGTATCCATATACTACCACCAATCCGTGTCCATATACCACCACCGATCCATATCCATATACTACCACCGCTACCACCACCGCTGCCATATACCACCACCATATATCCACCACCAATCCGAGTTCTTTGCTTATTCGGTTTGTTTTCGAGATCCATCTAGTTTCCGATTCGTGTTTCCTTGCCGGAGTAGGTTCCGGAAAAAAAAAATTTGGGTCCGGGCAGTCGAAAAATTTTCCACGCTCCGTTTAGGCCCAAAATTTTTCGAAAACACATTTTTCGAAAAAATTTCTGGCTATCCTATTTTTAGGTGTTTCTGAGTGTTTTGAGACAGGTGCCATTATAGGAAGTTTTTTTTGACCTGTTTCCAGTTTTTGGGTCCGGGCAGTCGAAAAAAAAATTGGTCGAAAAAAAAAATTTCGTGCCCATCCTGTCAGTTTGACCTAGGAAGAGTTTTGAGACACTCGCCATTATAGTGATTTTTCGCAAAAAAAAAGCAGCGCAAAAAAAAACAAAAAAAAAAGAGCGCAAAAAAAGAGCGATTTTTTTTTCAGAGTGTGCTTTTCCCTTGTTTACGTGCCGCGCCGTGATTTTGTTGGTGTTCTAGGCTCGCGTCTCTAGCACAGTCTAGCCTAGGACCAGCACAGTATCGTCGTTGAGCGTTTATTCAACTTTGCATCTCTGAATTGATTATTGCTGACCCTTTTTGCTACCATACTATAAGCTTTCCCAGCTCCACATACATCTACGTCGTGTGTTTGACTCTCCCTGGTAATCTCTCTATCCAAGCTTTGAGAGTTTTTGACTACAACGGTTGCCGATCACCGCCTGCTGCTGGGTAAGAACTGGTAAGAATTTGAGATTTGCTTGACGGATTTGTGATACACCACCACCACTTCTTAGTAGTCTGTAGGATCATATTCTTGTGTGTTTCTATTGCTGCTAACCATGCCAGGATCACAAGCCGACGAGATTGACTGGGAGAACTTATCGAACAGGAGCTTCATGACAAGTTTCAGCAAATGATGACTGAACAGGTACAAGATGTGCTGAACAATTTTGAAGAGGCCATGGAGAAGATCACTGGCCTTGAGAAGACGTTCGAAACAAAGCTCGATAATAGATTTAATGAACTGCTTGCGCGTCTTCCACCACCGGCTGCACCTGTCGCACCTCTGCAACAACAACAACTACGCCCCCTTCCGAATCAGTATGGACGAGCACAGCGTGTTCCTATTGTGCCAGGACAAAATTCTGGTGCCGCTGTTACTGCTGTTGGTGTTTCTTTGGCTCCTGCTACTGCTCCTGCTGGTACCCAGGAGGATGATGAGTATGCGGGCGATTATGAGGATGAGGTTGATCAAAATCAGATCTACGAGCAGCCACCAGCACCACCACCAGCAGGTCGACCTCAGGTATATATTCGTAATGGTAGGCCTGCACCACCACCTCAGGTACGAGATGATGTCCATATTCCTAAACTGAAATTGAATATTCCACCATTTGAGGGTAGATATGTTCCTGATATATATCTTACTTGGGAGTTAGAAACTGAACAACAATTTACATGTTTACAATATCCTGAGGAGAGACGAGTTGTTGCTGCTGTTTGTGCTTTCACTAGTTTTGCATGTGTATGGTGGTCTGAACATTGTAGATTATATCCTATTCCAACTACTTGGGCTGCTTTGAAAACTGCTATGCGTACGCGTTGGGTTCCACCATATTATCAACGTGAATTGCTTCAAAAATTGCAGCGTTTAAGACAAGGAAAAAATTCTGTAGAAGAATATTATCAGGAATTACAAACTGGCATGATTCGATGTGGTATTGTTGAGGAGAATGAAGCTATGCTTGCACGTTTTCTGGGTGGATTAAATAGAGAGATTCAGACCATTCTAGACTATAAGGAGTATACTAATATCACTCGTTTATTCCATCTTGCTTGTAAAGCTGAACGTGAAGTGCAGGATCGACAAGCATTGGCGCGAACTAACTTTTCTGCAGGCCGACCTTCATCATGGACACCACGTGCATCTTCTACTTCAACTGCACCAGCACCTCCATCCGGTGCCACCTCCAGCCGTGATACAAGAAAACAGGCACAACCACCATTATCTGCCAAGAGCGCACCTGCGGGGCCTGCACAGCGTTCTTCTTCTTCCATGGCTTCAACAGGGCACACAAGTGATATTATTTGTCGTCGTTGTAAGGGAGGAGGTCATTATGCGAGGGAATGCAAATCTCCGCGTGTGATGATTGCTACCGCGGATGGTGGATATGAGTTCGCTAGTGACTATGATGAGGAGACATTGGCTCTTATTACACGTGAAGAACATGGTGGAGATGATTCTGATCATGAGACGCAATACATGGCTCCTGAAGACGCTAACAGGTATGAATGTTTAGTTGCTCAACGTGTTTTGAGTGTGCAGGTCACACAAGTTGAGCAAAATCAGAGGCACAATTTGTTCCATACCAAGGGAGTTGTGAAGGAACGTTCTGTGCGCGTCATAATAGACGGAGGGAGCTGCAACAACTTGGCTAGCATGGAGATGGTGGAGAAGCTTTCTCTCACCACAAGACCACATCCACATCCTTACTACATCCAATGGTTCAACAACAGCGGCAAGGTTAAGGTAACACGTACTGTTCGTGTGCATTTTAGTATCTCTACATATGCTGATTATGTTGATTGTGATGTGGTACCTATGCAAGCATGTTCCTTATTACTTGGTAGACCATGGCAATTTGATAAAAATTCTGTACACCATGGTAGAAACAATCACTATACTCTTGTTCATAAGGATAAAAATATTACTTTGCTTCCTATGACTCCTGATTCCATTTTGAAAGATGATATTAATAGAGCTAATAAAGCAAAACAGGAGAAGAATAAGAGTGAAAATCAGATTGTGGCAAAAGAATTTGAGCAACAAAAGAAGCCTAATAATAAACCATCTAGTGTTGCTTCTGAAATTAAATTGAAAAGTGCATGTTTATTTGCCACCAAATCTGATATTGATGAGCTAGATTTCAGCAAATCTGTTTGCTATGCTTTTGTGTGCAAAGAGGCATTATTTTCATTCGAGGACGTGCCTTCCTCTTTGCCTCCTGCTGTCACTAACATTTTGCAGGAGTTCGCTGACGTTTTTCCACAAGACGTGCCACCGGGATTACCGCCTATTCGAGGGATTGAGCATCAGATTGACTTAATTCCCGGTGCTTCACTGCCAAACCGTGCACCATACCGTACCAATCCAGAGGAGACGAAGGAGATTATGCGTCAAGTACAAGAGCTTCTCGACAAAGGTTATATACGCGAATCCCTTAGTCCTTGTGCTGTTCCTATTATTCTAGTGCCGAAAAAGGATGGTACATCACGTATGTGTGTTGATTGTAGGGGCATTAATAATATTATTATTCGTTATCGTCATCCTATTCCTAGGCTAGATGATATGCTTGATGAATTGAGTGGCTCTACAATATTCTCCAAAGTTGATTTGCGTAGTGGCTACCATCAAATTCATATGAAATTGGGAGATGAATGGAAAACAGCATTTAAAACTAAGTTTGGATTATATGAGTGGTTAGTCATGCCTTTTGGGTTAACTAATGCACCTAGTACTTTCATGAGATTAATGAACGAAGTTTTACGTGCTTTCATTGGACGATTTGTGGTAGTTTACTTTGATGACATATTG
The DNA here is from genome assembly GCF_018294505.1 of Triticum aestivum. Classification (NCBI taxonomy): domain Eukaryota; kingdom Viridiplantae; phylum Streptophyta; class Magnoliopsida; order Poales; family Poaceae; genus Triticum; species Triticum aestivum. The sequence continues at coordinate 20,922 of NW_025228192.1, read as the reverse complement.
ATTTATAGCAGATCTTTGGAAGAACATTTGGAACATTTACGTGCTGTTTTTATTGCTCTACGTGATGCACGTTTGTTTGGTAACCTTGGGAAGTGCACCTTTTGCACCGACCGAGTATCTTTTCTTGGCTATGTTGTTACTCCACAGGGAATTGAAGTTGATAAAGCCAAGATTGAAGCTATTGAGAGTTGGCCGCAGCCCAAAACGGTCACACAAGTGAGGAGTTTTCTTGGCCTCGCTGGATTCTATAGGTGTTTTGTGAGAGATTTCAGCACCATTGCTGCACCTCTCAATGAGCTTACAAAGAAAGATGTGCCTTTTCTTTGGGGTACTGCACAGGAAGAAGCCTTCACGGTATTGAAATATAAGTTGACACATGCTCCTTTACTTCAACTTCCTGATTTTAATAAGACTTTTGAGCTTGAATGTGATGCTAGTGGAATTGGATTAGGAGGTGTGTTATTACAAGATGGCAAACCTGTTGCATACTTTTCTGAAAAATTGAGTGGGCCTAGTCTGAATTATTCTACTTATGATAAAGAATTATATGCTCTTGTTCGGACTTTAGAAACATGGCAACATTATTTATGGCCCAAAGAATTTGTTATACATTCTGATCATGAATCTTTGAAACATATTAAAAGTCAAGCTAAACTGAATCGTCGACATGCTAAATGGGTTGAATTCATTGAGACTTTCCCTTATGTCATTAAACACAAGAAGGGAAAAGAAAATGTTATTGCTGATGCATTGTCTCGTCGCTGTACTATGCTTTCACAACTTGACTTCAAAATATTTGGTTTGGAGACCATCAAAGATCAATATGTGCATGATGCTGATTTTAAAGATGTAATGCAGAATTGTAAAGAAGGAAGAATGTGGAACAAGTTTCTTGTTAACGATGGATTTGTGTTTCGTGCTAACAAGCTATGCATTCCAGCTAGCTCCGTTCGTCTTTTGTTGTTGCAGGAGGCACATGGAGGAGGATTAATGGGACACTTTGGCGTGAAGAAGACGGAGGACGTACTTGCTACACATTTCTTTTGGCCAAAGATGAGACGGGATGTTGAGCGTTTTATTGCTCGCTGCACTACATGTCAAAAAGCTAAGTCACGACTCAATCCTCATGGTTTATATATGCCTTTGCCTGTACCTAGTGTTCCTTGGGAGGATATATCTATGGACTTTGTTTTAGGTTTACCTCGAACAAAGAAGGGGAGGGATAGCATATTTGTTGTCGTGGATAGATTCTCGAAAATGGCACACTTTATACCATGTCATAAAAGCGATGATGCTGTTAATGTTGCTGATTTGTTCTTTCGTGAAATTATTCGCTTGCATGGTGTGCCAAATACTATTGTTTCAGATCGTGATACTAAATTTCTTAGCCACTTTTGGAGATGTTTATGGGCTAAGTTGGGGACTAAACTGCTTTTTAGTACTACTTGTCACCCCCAAACTGATGGACAAACTGAAGTAGTCAATAGAACGTTGTCTACTATGCTTAGGGCTGTTTTGAAGAATAACAAGAAAATGTGGGAGGAATGCTTGCCTCATATTGAATTTGCTTATAATCGTTCATTGCATTCTACTACTAAGATGTGCCCTTTTGAAGTTGTGTATGGTTTCCTACCTCGTGCACCTATTGATTTGTTGCCTCTTCCATCTTCGGAGAAGGTTAATTTTGATGCTAAACAACGTGCTGAATTGATTTTAAAAATGCATGAGTTAACTAAGGAAAACATTGAGCGTATGAATGCTAAATATAAACTTGCTGGAGATAAGGGTAGAAAACATGTTGTGTTTACACCTGGAGATCTTGTTTGGTTACATTTGCGTAAGGATAGATTTCCTGATTTGCGCAAATCAAAGCTAATGCCACGTGCTGATGGTCCCTTTAAGGTGTTAGAGAAAATAAATGATAATGCATATAAACTTGAGCTGCCTGCAGATTTTGGGGTTAGTCCCACTTTTAACATTGCAGATTTGAAGCCTTATTTGGGTGAGGAAGATGAGTTTTCGTCGAGGACGACTTCATTTCAAGAAGGGGAGGATGATGAGGACATCAATACCATTGTTACACCCACAGCCCCTACTGCTACATATACGGGACCAATTACTAGAGCTCGCGCACGCCAATTAAATTATCAGGTACTTTCGTTTCTTGGTAATGATTCTAATGTTCATGAGAATATGATGCTGCCTAAATTGGATACATTTGTTTTGCTTACAAATGAAGGGCCTAGCTTGGAGAAGGATGAACATTGGAGCAAGAACAAGCATGGAGATGATGCCATGCGCAAGGGGAACAAGAACGGAGTTAAGTGATGATTTCAGGACTTTGAAGCCACCATAATGGGTGCATGAAGCCATGGACGAAATATACAAGATGCCACTTCATAAATTTCGTCCCGAGGCTATTTTAGGTGCTGCGTCACCTTATTATTGGGCCAGGCCCATGTAATTTCGAAATACATAAGTATAGGCTATTTTTAGAGTCCGTATGTGTGGGGAAACAAGAGATAGGGTTGATTTCGGACCCCTCCACCAAGGGCCACGAAATTCCCCCCTCTTCATCCATATATACAGCCCTTAGGGCATCGTTTAGACTTTGGGTTTTGTTTAGATTAAAAGTTCGCCATAGCTGCAACTTCGCGTACTTCGTTTGTGTTCAACGACCAGACAAAGGCGTCACAGAACCCCACCTTGATCAATAAAGCTTTCATCTTATATTCGCAATATCCAGATTGCAATCTTAGTTTCTTGCTTGTTCTTCGTTTGCTCGCAGGAAACAGACCCTCGTGGTCAGGTTGATCGTGCTCCGGCGTGGTCAATAACCTCTCGGAGTTGGTTTAGCGATTGCTAAGGCGCGACGTCCTCGCACGTTCGTAGTCGGATCGTCAAAGTCGACTTCCACCAAAGCGATATCCATCATCTCATCGAAAGATCGGGACCCTCGCCTCTATCAATTATCATTTATTTTCTCTAACACCTTAAAGGGACCATCAGCACGTGGCATTAACTTTGATTTGCGCAAATCAGGAAATCTATCCTTACGCAAATGTAACCAAACAAGATCTCCAGGTGCAAACACAACATGTTTTCTACCCTTATCTCCAGCAAGTTTATATTTAGCATTCATACGCTCAATGTTTTCCTTAGTTAACTCATGCATTTTTAAAATCAATTCAGCACGTTGTTTAGCATCAAAATTAACCTTCTCCGAAGATGGAAGAGGCAACAAATCAATAGGTGCACGAGGTAGGAAACCATACACAACTTCAAAAGGGCACATCTTAGTAGTAGAATGCAATGAACGATTATAAGCAAATTCAATATGAGGCAAGCATTCCTCCCACATTTTCTTGTTATTCTTCAAAACAGCCCTAAGCATAGTAGACAACGTTCTATTGACTACTTCAGTTTGTCCATCAGTTTGGGGGTGACAAGTAGTACTAAAAAGCAGTTTAGTCCCCAACTTAGCCCATAAACATCTCCAAAAGTGGCTAAGAAATTTAGTATCACGATCTGAAACAATAGTATTTGGCACACCATGCAAGCGAATAATTTCACGAAAGAACAAATCAGCAACATTAACAGCATCATCGCTTTTATGACATGGTATAAAGTGTGCCATTTTCGAGAATCTATCCACGACAACAAATATGCTATCCCTCCCCTTCTTTGTTCGAGGTAAACCTAAAACAAAGTCCATAGATATATCCTCCCAAGGAACACTAGGTACAGGCAAAGGCATATATAAACCATGAGGATTGAGTCGTGACTTAGCTTTTTGACATGTAGTGCATCGAGCAATAAAACGCTCAACATCCCGTCTCATCTTCGGCCAAAAGAAATGTGTAGCAAGTACGTCCTCCGTCTTCTTCACGCCAAAGTGTCCCATTAATCCTCCTCCATGTGCCTCCTGCAACAACAAAAGACGAACGGAGCTAGCTGGAATGCATAGCTTGTTAGCACGAAACACAAATCCATCATTAACGACAAACTTGTTCCACATTCTTCCTTCTTTACAATTCTGCATTACATCTTTAAAATCAGCATCATGCACATATTGATCTTTGATGGTCTCCAAACCAAATATTTTGAAGTCAAGTTGTGAAAGCATAGTATAGCGACGAGACAATGCATCAGCAATAACATTTTCTTTTCCCTTCTTGTGTTTAATGACATAAGGGAAAGTCTCAATGAATTCAACCCATTTAGCATGTCTACGATTCAGTTTAGCTTGACTTTTAATATGTTTCAAAGATTGATGATCAGAATGTATAACAAATTCTTTGGGCCATAAATAATGTTGCCATGTTTCTAAAGTCCGAACAAGAGCATATAATTCTTTATCATAAGTAGAATAATTCAGACTAGGCCCACTCAATTTTTCAGAAAAGTATGCAACAGGTTTGCCATCTTGTAATAACAAACCTCCTAATCCAATTCCACTAGCATCACATTCAAGCTCAAAAGTTTTATTAAAATCAGGAAGTTGGAGTAAAGGAGCATGTGTCAACTTATCTTTCAATACCGTGAAAGCTTCTTCCTGTGCGGTACCCCAAAGAAAAGGCACATCTTTCTTTGTAAGCTCATTGAGAGGTGCAGCAATGGTGCTGAAATCTCTCACAAAACGTGATGAGGACATCAATACAATTGTTACACCCACAGCCCCTGCTGCTATACATACTGGACCAGTTACTAGAGCTCGTGCACGCCAACTAAATTACCAGGTACTTTCGTTTCTTGGTAATGATTCTAATGTTCATGAGAATATGATGCTGCCTAAATTGGATACATTTGTTTTGCTTACAAATGAAGGGCCTAGCTTGGAGAAGGATGAACATTGGAGCAAGAACAAGCATGGAGATGATGGCATGCGCAAGGGGAACAAGAACGGAGTTACAAGTGATGATTTCAGGACTTTGAAGCCACCATAATGGGTGCATGAAGCCTTGGACGAAATATACAAGATGCCACTTCATAAATTTCGTCCCGAGGCTATTTTAGGTGCTGCGTCACCTTATTATTGGGCCAGGCCCATGTAATTTCGAAATACATAAGTATATGCTATTTTTAGAGTCCGTATGTGTGGGGAAACAAGAGATAGGGTTGATTTCGGACCCCTCCACCAAGGGCCACGAAATTCCCCCCTCTTCCTCCATATATACAGCCGTTAGGGCATCGTTTAGACTTTGGGGTTTTGTTTAGATTAAAAGTTCGCCATAGCTGCAACTTCGCGTACTTCGTTTGTGTTCAACGACCAGACAAAGGCGTCACAGAACCCCACCTTGATCAATAAAGCTTTCATCTTATATTCGCAATATCCAGATTGCAATCTTAGTTTCTTGCTTGTTCTTCGTTTGCTCGCAGGAAACAGACCCTCGTGGTCAGGTTGATCGTGCTCCGGCGTTGTCAATAACCTCTCGGAGTTGGTTTAGCGATTGCTAAGGCGCGACGTCCTCGCACGTTCGTAGTCGGATCGTCAAAGTCGACTTCCACTAAAGCGATATCCATCATCTCATCGAAAGACGGGACACCTCCGCCTCTATCAAGTTCTTTGTTCGAGGTAAACCTAAAACAAAGTCCATAGATATATCCTCCCAAGGAACACTAGGTACAGGCAAAGGCATATATAAACCATGAGGATTGAGTCGTGACTTAGCTTTTTGACATGTAGTGCAGCGAGCAATAAAATGCTCAACATCCCGTCTCATCTTTGGCCAAAAGAAATGTGTAGCAAGTACGTCCTCCGTCTTCTTCACGCCAAAGTGTCCCATTAATCCTCCTCCATGCGCCTCCTGCAACAACAAAAGACGAACGGAGCTAGCTGGAATGCATAGCTTGTTAGCACGAAACACAAATCCATCGTTAACAAGAAACTTGTTCCACATTCTTCCTTCTTTACAATTCTGCATTACATCTTTAAAATCAGCATCATGCACATATTGATCTTTGATGGTCTCCAAACCAAATATTTTGAAGTCAAGTTGTGAAAGCATAGTATAGCGACGAGACAATGCATCAGCAATAACATTTTCTTTTCCCTTCTTGTGTTTAATGACATAAGGGAAAGTCTCAATGAATTCAACCCATTTAGCATGTCTACGATTCAGTTTAGCTTGACTTTTAATATGTTTCAAAGATTGATGATCAGAATGTATAACAAATTCTTTGGGCCATAAATAATGTTGCCATGTTTCTAAAGTCCGAACAAGAGCATATAATTCTTTATCATAAGTAGAATAATTCAGACTAGGCCCACTCAATTTTTCAGAAAAGTATGCAACAGGTTTGCCATCTTGTAATAACACACCTCCTAATCCAATTCCACTAGCATCACATTCAAGCTCAAAAGTCTTATTAAAATCAGGAAGTTGGAGTAAAGGAGCATGTGTCAACTTATCTTTCAATACCGTGAAGGCTTCTTCCTGTGCAGTACCCCAAAGAAAAGGCACATCTTTCTTTGTAAGCTCATTGAGAGGTGCAGCAATGGTGCTGAAATCTCTCACAAAACGCCTATAGAATCCAGCGAGGCCAAGAAAACTCCTCACTTGTGTGACCGTTTTGGGTTGCGGCCAACTCTCAATAGCTTCAATCTTGGCTTTATCAACTTCAATTCCCTGTGGAGTAACAACATAGCCAAGAAAAGATACTCGGTCGGTGCAAAAGGTGCACTTCCCAAGGTTACCAAACAAACGTGCATCACGTTGATAGAGACGGGGTGTCCCGATCTTTCGATGAGATGATACTACCGATTTGGTGGAGACGACTTTGACGATCCGACTACAAACGTGCACGACGTTGCGCCTTAGCAATCGCTAAACCAATCTCCTGAGGTTATTGACCACGCCGGAGCACGATCAACCTGACCACGAAGGTCTATTCCTGCAAGCAATCGAAGAACGAGCAAGAATATGATAAAAGCAATCTGAATATTGCGAATATATATGAAGTATTGATAAAGGTGGGGATCCGTAAGCGGTCTTGGTCTGGTCGTTGGACACAAACGAAGTACACGAAGTTGCAATGGCTAACTTTTAACTAAACAAATCCCAAGGAAAAGCTACTAGATGGATCTACTTATATAGGAGCAAGGGGTGGCGGCCAAGGAGGTGGGAGGACGTCCCAAGGCAGCCTAAAACTAAATCTAGGTCGTACAAGGCCAATGGGCCCAAGTGGAGGTGATGTAACACCTTTGGACTTGTACTTTGACTCGGATTCTGCTGCAGCATCAGATTGTTTCGTCCACAACTCAACGCTCCGGACGAATTTGAAGGTGATTCCAATTGGGTTGGAAAGTGCACGAAATCTAGTTTCCAACAAAAAAAGAATCACCCAATTCGGAGTCCGTATGAAAAACTTGTGTGCGTTTTGAGTCAGGTATGTCTGTGCAGTCCGAATCTGAATCCAGAACGTGAGAGACTTGGACTCTATCTTCTCTTGGGCCAAAAGTGACGTGAGAGAACTTTTTGGACAGCAAATAAACATCTCTTTCTTCCTTATCTTCATATGTGGATTGTACAAATGTCCCATACACCTGCAATTAGACAAAACACAAAAGTGTGTGAAGTATTTTTGTTCTGGATAACATAAATAGATTATTGAATAGTTTGCACTAGAAATCACCTGACAAATATGCATATATGCAATATTTTTGGTCATATCCAAGGTAGTCATGTCCTCATCACTAGATGATATGCTTGATGAATTGAGTGGCTCTACAATATTCACCAAAGTTGATTTGCGTAGTGGCTACCATCAAATTCGTATGAAATTGGGAGATGAATGGAAAACAGCATTTAAAACTAAGTTTGGATTATATGAGTGGTTAGTCATGCCTTTTGGGTTAACTAATGCACCTAGTACTTTCATGAGATTAATGAACGAAGTTTTACGTGTTTTCATTGGACGATTTGTGGTAGTTTACTTTGATGACATATTGATTTATAGCAGATCTTTGGAAGAACATTTGGAACATTTACGTGCTGTTTTTATTGCTCTACGTGATGCACGTTTGTTTGGTAACCTTGGGAAGTGCACCTTTTGCACCGACCGAGTATCTTTTCTTGGCTATGTTGTTACTCCACAGGGAATTGAAGTTGATAAAGCCAAGATTGAATCTATTGAGAGTTGGCCGCAGCCCAAAACGGTCACACAAGTGAGGAGTTTTCTTGGCCTCGCTGGATTCTATAGGCGTTTTGTGAGAGATTTCAGCACCATTGCTGCACCTCTCAATGAGCTTACAAAGAAAGATGTGCCTTTTCTTTGGGGTACCGCACAGGAAGAAGCCTTCACGGTATTGAAAGATAAGTTGACACATGCTCCTTTACTCCAACTTCCTGATTTTAATAAGACTTTTGAGCTTGAATGTGATGCTAGTGGAATTGGATTAGGAGGTGTGTTGTTACAAGATGGCAAACCTGTTGCATACTTTTCTGAAAAATTGAGTGGGCCTAGTCTGAATTATTCTACTTATGATAAAGAATTATATGCTCTTGTTCGGACTTTAGAAACATGGCAACATTATTTATGGCCCAAAGAATTTGTTATACATTCTGATCATGAATCTTTGAAACATATTAAAAGTCAAGCTAAACTGAATCGTAGACATGCTAAATGGGTTGAATTCATTGAGACTTTCCCTTATGTCATTAAACACAAGAAGGGAAAAGAAAATGTTATTGCTGATGCATTGTCTCGTCGCTATACTATGCTTTCACAACTTGACTTCAAAATATTTGGTTTGGAGACCATCAAAGATCAATATGTTCATGATGCTGATTTTAAAGATGTAATGCAGAATTGTAAAGAAGGAAGAATGTGGAACAAGTTTGTTGTTAACGATGGATTTGTGTTTCGTGCTAACAAGCTATGCATTCCAGCTAGCTCCGTTCGTCTTTTGTTGTTGCAGGAGGCGCATGGAGGAGGATTAATGGGACACTTTGGCGTGAAGAAGACGGAGGACGTACTTGCTACACATTTCTTTTGGCCAAAGATGAGACGGGATGTTGAGCGTTTTATTGCTCGCTGCACTACATGTCAAAAAGCTAAGTCACGACTCAATCCTCATGGTTTATATATGCCTTTGCCTGTACCTAGTGTTCCTTGGGAGGATATATCTATGGACTTTGTTTTAGGTTTACCTCGAACAGAGAAGGGGAGGGATAGCATATTTGTTGTCGTGGATAGATTCTCGAAAATGGCACACTTTATACCATGTCATAAAAGCGATGATGCTGTTAATGTTGCTGATTTGTTCTTTCGTGAAATTATTCGCTTGCATGGTGTGCCAAATACTATTGTTTCAGATCGTGATACTAAATTTCTTAGCCACTTTTGGAGATGTTTATGGGCTAAGTTGGGGACGAAACTGCTTTTTAGTACTACTTGTCACCCCCAAACTGATGGACAAACTGAAGTAGTCAATAGAACGTTGTCTACTATGCTTAGGGCTGTTTTGAAGAATAATAAGAAAATGTGGGAGGAATGCTTGCCTCATATTGAATTTGCTTATAATCGTTCATTGCATTCTACTACTAAGATGTGCCCTTTTGAAGTTGTGTATGGTTTCCTACCTCATGCACCTATTGATTTGTTGCCTCTTCCATCTTCGGAGAAGGTTAATTTTGAAGCTAAACAACGTGCTGAATTGATTTTAAAAATGCATGAGTTAACTAAGGAAAACATTGAGCGCATGAATGCTAAATATAAACTTGCTGGAGATAAGGGTAGAAAACATGTTGTGTTTTTACCTGGAGATCTTGTTTGGTTACATTTGCGTAAGGATAGATTTCCTGATTTGCGCAAATCAAAGTTAATGCCACGTGCTGATGGTCCCTTTAAGGTGTTAGAGAAAATAAATGATAACGCATATAAACTTGAGCTGCCTGCAGATTTTGGGGTTAGTCCCACTTTTAACATTGCAGATTTGAAGCCTTATTTGGGTGAGGAAGATGAACTTCCGTCGAGGACGACTTCATTTCAAGAAGGGGAGGATGATGAGGACATCAATACAATTGTTACACCCACAGCCCCTGCTGCTATACATACTGGACCAATTACTAGAGCTCGTGCACGCCAACTAAATTACCAGGTACTTTCGTTTCTTGGTAATGATTCTAATGTTCATGAGAATATGATGCTGCCTAAATTGGATACATTTGTTTTGCTTACAAATGAAGGGCCTAGCTTGGAGAAGGATGAACATTGGAACAAGAACGGAGTTACAAGTGATGATTTCAGGACTTTGAAGCCACCATAATGGGTGCATGAAGCCTTGGACGAAATATACAAGATGCCACTTCATAAATTTCGTCCCGAGGCTATTTTAGGTGCTGCGTCACCTTATTATTGGGCCAGGCCCATGTAATTTCGAAATACATAAGTATAGGCTATTTTTAGAGTCCGTATGTGTGGGGAAACAAGAGATAGGGTTGATTTCGGACCCCTCCACCGAGGGCCACGAAATTCCCCCCTCTTCCTCCATATATACAGCCCTTAGGGCATCGTTTAGACTTTGGGTTTTGTTTAGATTAAAAGTTCGCCATAGCTGCAACTTCGCGTACTTCGTTTGTGTTCAACGACCAGACAAAGGCGTCACAGAACCCCACCTTGATCAATAAAGCTTTCATCTTATATTCGCAATATCCAGATTGCAATCTTAGTTTCTTGCTTGTTCTTCGTTTGCTCGCAGGAAACAGACCCTCGTGGTCAGGTTGATCGTGCTCCGGCGTGGTCAATAACCTCTCAGAGTTGGTTTAGCGATTGCTAAGGCGCGACGTCCTCGCACGTTCGTAGTCGGATCGTCAAAGTCGACTTCCACCAAAGCGAAATCCACCATCTCATCGAAAGACGGGACACCTTTGCCTCTATCACAAGTGATATTATTTGTCGTCGTTGTAAGGGAGGAGGTCATTATGCGAGAGAATGCAAATCTCCGCGTGTGATGATTGCTACCGCGGATGGTGGATATGAGTCCGCTAGTGACTATGATGAGGAGACTTTGGCTCTTATTACACGTGAAGAACATGGTGGAGATGATTCTGATAATGAGACGCAATACATGGCTCCTGAAGACGCTGACAGGTATGAATGTTTAGTTGCTCAACGTGTTTTGAGTGTGCAGATCACACAAGCTGAGCAAAATCAGAGGCACAATTTGTTCCATACCAAGGGAGTTGTGAAGGAACGTTCTGTGCGCGTCATCATAGACGGAGGGAGCTGCAACAACTTGGCTAGCATGGAGATGGTCGAGAAGCTTTCTCTCACCACAAGACCACATCCACATCCTTACTACATCCAATGGTTCAACAACAGCGGCAAGGTTAAGGTAACACGTACTGTTCGTGTGCATTTTAGTATATCTACATATGCTGATTATGTTGATTGTGATGTGGTACCTATGCAAGCATGTTCCTTATTACTTGGTAGACCATGGCAATTTGATAAAAATTCTGTACACCATGGTAGAAACAATCACTATACTCTTGTTCATAAGGATAAAAATATTACTTTGCTTCCTATGACTCCTGATTCCATTTTGAAAGATGATATTAATAGAGCTAATAAAGCAAAACAGGAGACGAATAAGAGTGAAAATCAGATTGTGGCAAAAGAATTTGAGCAACAAATGAAGCCTAATAGTAAACCATCTAGTGTTGCTTCTAAAATTAAATTGAAAAGTGCATGTTTATTTGCCACCAAATCTGATATTGATGAGCTAGATTTCAGCAAATCTGTTTGCTATGCTTTTGTTTGCAAAGAGGCGTTATTTTCATTCGAGGACGTGCCTTCCTCTTTGCCTCCTACTGTCACTAACATTTTGCAGGAGTTCGCTGACGTCTTTCCACAAGACGTGCCACCGGGATTACCGCCTATTCGAGGGATTGAGCATCAGATTGACTTAATTCCCGGTGCTTCACTGCCAAACCGTGCACCATACCGTACCAACCCAGAGGAGACGAAGGAGATTATGCGCCAAGTACAAGAGCTTCTCGACAAAGGTTATATACGCGAATCCCTTAGTCCTTGTGCTGTTCCTATTATTCTAGTGCCGAAAAAGGATGGTACATCACGTATGTGTGTTGATTGTAGAGGCATTAATAATATTACTATTCATTATCGTCATCCTATTCCTAGGCTAGATGATATGCTTGATGAATTGAGTGGCTCTACAATATTCTCCAAAGTTGATTTGCGTAGTGGCTACCATCAAATTCGTATGAAATTGGGAGATGAATGGAAAACAGCATTTAAAACTAAGTTTGGATTATATGAGTGGTTAGTCATGCCTTTTGGGTTAACTAATGCACCTAGTACTTTCATGAGATTAATGAACGAAGTTTTACGTGCTTTCATTGGACGATTTGTGGTAGTTTACTTTGATGACATACTGATTTATAGCAGATCTTTGGAAGAAAATTTGGAACATTTACGTGCTGTTTTTATTGCTCTACGTGATGCACGTTTGTTTGGTAACCTTGGGAAGTGCACCTTTTGCACCGACCGAGTATCTTTTCTTGGCTATGTTGTTACTCCACAGGGAATTGAAGTTGACAAAGCCAAGATTGAAGCTATTGAGAGTTGGCCGCAGCCCAAAACGGTCACACAAGTGAGGAGTTTTCTTGGCCTCGCTGGATTCTATAGGCGTTTTGTGAGAGATTTCAGCACCATTGCTGCACCTCTCAACGAGCTTACAAAGAAGGATGTGCCTTTTGTTTGGGGTACCGCACAGGAAGAAGCCTTCACGGTATTGAAAGATAAGTTGACACATGCTCCTTTACTCCAACTTCCTGATTTTAATAAGACTTTTGAGCTTGAATGTGATGCTAGTGGAATTGGATTAGGAGGTGTGTTATTACAAGATGGCAAACCTGTTGCATACTTTTCTGAAAAATTGAGTGGGCCTAGTCTGAATTATTCTACTTATGATAAAGAATTATATGCTCTTGTTCGGACTTTAGAAAATGGCACACTTTATACCATGTCATAAAAGCGATGATGCTGTTAATGTTGCTGATTTGTTCTTTCGTGAAATTATTCGCTTGCATGGTGTGCCAAATACTATTGTTTCAGATCATGATACTAAATTTCTTAGCCATTTTTGGAGATGTTTATGGGCTAAGTTGGGGACTAAACTGCTTTTTAGTACTACTTGTCACCCCCAAACTGATGGACAAACTGAAGTAGTCAATAGAACGTTGTCTACTATGCTTAGGGCTGTTTTGAAGAATAATAAGAAAATGTGGGAGGAATGCTTGCCTCATATTGAATTTGCTTATAATCGTTCATTGCATTCTACTACTAAGATGTGCCCTTTTGAAGTTGTGTATGGTTTCCTACCTCGTGCACCTATTGATTTGTTGCCTCTTCCATCTTCGGAGAAGGTTAATTTTGATGCTAAACAACGTGCTGAATTGATTTTAAAAATGCATGAGTTAACTAAGGAAAACATTGAGCGTATGAATGCTAAATATAAACTTGCTGGAGATAAGGGTAGAAAACATGTTGTGTTTGCACCTGGAGATCTTGTTTGGTTACATTTGCGTAAGGATAGATTTCCTGATTTGCGCAAATCAAAGCTAATGCCACGTGCTGATGGTCCCTTTAAGGTGTTAGAGAAAATAAATGATAATGCATATAAACTTGAACTGCCTGGAGATTTTGGGGTTAGTCCCACTTTTAACATTGCAGATTTGAAGCCTTATTTGGGTGAGGAAGATGAACTTCCGTCGAGGACGACTTCATTTCAAGAAGGGGAGGATGATGAGGACATCAATACAATTGTTACACCCACAGCCCCTGCTGCTATACATACTGGACCAATTACTAGAGCTCGTGCACGCCAACTAAATTACCAGGTACTTTCGTTTCTTGGTAATGATTCTAATGTTCATGAGAATATGATGCTGCCTAAATTGGATACATTTGTTTTGCTTACAAATGAAGGGCCTAACTTGGAGAAGGATGAACATTGGAGCAAGAACAAGCATGGAGATGATGGCATGCGCAAGGGGAACAAGAACGGAGTTACAAGTGATGATTTCAGGACTTTGAAGCCACCATAATGGGTGCATGAAGCCTTGGACGAAATATACAAGATGCCACTTCATAAATTTCGTCCCGAGGCTATTTTAGGTGCTGCGTCACCTTATTATTGGGCCAGGCCCATGTAATTTCGAAATACATAAGTATAGGCTATTTTTAGAGTCCGTATGTGTGGGGAAACAAGAGATAGGGTTGATTTCGGACCCCTCCACCAAGGGCCACGAAATTCCCCCCTCTTCCTCCATATATACAGCCCTTAGGGCATCGTTTAGACTTTGGGTTTTGTTTAGATTAAAAGTTCGCCATAGCTGCAACTTCGCGTACCTCGTTTGTGTTCAACGACCAGACAAAGGCGTCACAGAACCCCACCTTGATCAATAAAGCTTTCATCTTATATTCGCAATATCCAGATTGCAATCTTAGTTTCTTGCTTGTTCTTCGTTTGCTCGCAGGAAACAGACCCTCGTGGTCAGGTTGATCGTGCTCCGGCGTGGTCAATAACCTCTCGGAGTTGGTTTAGCGATTGCTAAGGCGCGACGTCCTCGCACGTTCGTAGTCGGATCGTCAAAGTCGACTTCCACCAAAGCGAAATCCACCATCTCATCGAAACACGGGACACCTTTGCCTCTATCAAGTGGTATCAGATTTCCAGGTTGCTCGGTGAGATTTTACAGTTTTTCGTAGTTTAGATCGAGTCTGTTCTTCATACCTATAGTCCACGAAAAAGCCAAAAAAAAAATTAGGGTTAGTTCATCCCATCCGAACCAATCTGAGCCTTGCATAATCTTTTCTGTATTTGCTTTGTTGAATTTGCGGTTGCATCGTCGTGTTCAGTTGCTGGTCTTAGCGTCTAGTCTTTTAGAGTTTCGAGTTCTGTTCACAAGTTGTCACGCCGTCGCCGCACCATCATCATCGCCCCTGCCATCTACCACCACCGCTCCGAATCCGTATCCATATACCACCACCAATCCGTGTCCATATACCACCACCGATCCATATCCATATACTACCACTGCTGCCATATACCACCACCATATATCCACCACCAATCCGAGTTCCTTGCTTATTAGGTTTGTTTTCGGGATCAATCTAGATTCCGATTCGTGTTTCCTTGCCGGAGTAGGTTTCGGAAAAAAAAAGAGTCGGGTAGCCACGCTCCGTTTAGGCCCAAAATTTTTCGAAAACGCATTTTTCGAAAAAAATTCTGGCTATCCTATTTTTAGGTGTTTCTGAGTGTTTTGAGACAGGTGCCATTATAGGAAGTTTTTTTTGACCCGTTTCCAGTTTTTGGGTCCGGGCAGTCGAAAAAAAAAATTGGTCGAAAAAATTTCGTGCCCATCCTGTCAGTTTGAGCTAGGAAGAGTTTTGAGACACTCGCCATTATAGTGATTTTTCGCAAAAAAAAAGCAGCGCAAAAAAAAAGAGCGCAAAAAAAAAGAGCGAAAAAAAAATTCAGAGTGTGCTTTTCCCTTGTTTACGTGCCGCGCCGTGATTTTGTTAGTGTTCTAGGCTCGCGTCTCTAGCACAGTCTAGCCTAGGACCAGCACAGTACCGTCGTTGAGCGTTTATTCAACTTTGCATCTCTGAATTGATTATTGCTGACCCTTTTTGCTACCATATTATAAGCCTTCCCAGCTCCACATACATCTACGTCGTGCGTTTGACTCTCCCTGGTAATCGCTCTATCCAAGCTTTGAGAGTTTTTGACTACAACGGTTGCCGATCACCGCCTGCTGCTGGGTAAGAACTGGTAAGAATTTGAGATTTGCTTGACGGATTTGTGACACCCACCACCACCTGATGAGGACATCAATACAATTGTTACACCCACAGCCCCTGCTGCTATACATACTGGACCAGTTACTAGAGCTCGTGCACGCCAACTAAATTACCAGGTACTTTCGTTTCTTGGTAATGATTCTAATGTTCATGAGAATATGATGCTGCCTAAATTGGATACATTTGTTTTGCTTACAAATGAAGGGCCTAGCTTGGAGAAGGATGAACATTGGAGCAAGAACAAGCATGGAGATGATGGCATGCGCAAGGGGAACAAGAACGGAGTTACAAGTGATGATTTCAGGACTTTGAAGCCACCATAATGGGTGCATGAAGCCTTGGACGAAATATACAAGATGCCACTTCATAAATTTCGTCCCGAGGCTATTTTAGGTGCTGCGTCACCTTATTATTGGGCCAGGCCCATGTAATTTCGAAATACATAAGTATAGGCTATTTTTAGAGTCCGTATGTGTGGGGAAACAAGAGATAGGGCTGATTTCGGACCCCTCCACCAAGGGCCACGAAATTCCCCCCTCTTCCTCCATATATACAGCCCTTAGGGCATCGTTTAGACTTTGGGTTTTGTTTAGATTAAAAGTTCGCCATAGCTGCAACTTCGCGTACTTCGTTTGTGTTCAACGACCAGACAAAGGCGTCACAGAACCCCACCTTGATCAATAAAGCTTTCATCTTATATTCGCAATATCCAGATTGCAATCTTAGTTTCTTGCTTGTTCTTCGTTTGCTCGCAGGAAACAGACCCTCGTGGTCAGGTTGATCGTGCTCCGGCGTGGTCAATAACCTCTCGGAGTTGGTTTAGCGATTGCTAAGGCGCGACGTCCTCGCACGTTCGTAGTCGGATCGTCAAAGTCGACTTCCACCAAAGCGAAATCCACCATCTCATCGAAAGACGGGACACCTTTGCCTCTATCAAAGTGTGCCATTTTCGAGAATCTATCCATGACAACAAATATGCTATCCCTCCCCTTCTTTGTTCGAGGTAAACCTAAAACAAAGTCCATAGATATATCCTCCCAAGGAACACTAGGTACAGGCAAAGGCATATATAAACCATAAGGATTGAGTCGTGACTTAGCTTTTTGACATGTAGTGCAGCGAGCAATAAAACGCTCAACATCCTGTCTCATCTTTGGCCAAAAGAAATGTGTAGCAAGTACGTCCTCCGTCTTCTTCACGCCAAAGTGTCCCATTAATCCTCCTCCATGCGCCTCCTGCAACAACAAAAGACGAACGGAGCTAGCTGGAATGCATAGCTTGTTAGCACGAAACACAAATCCATCGTTAACAACAAACTTGTTCCACATTCTTCCTTCTTTACAATTCTGCATTACATCTTTAAAATCAGCATCATGCACATATTGATCTTTGATGGTCTCCAAACCAAATATTTTGAAGTCAAGTTGTGAAAGCATACTATAGCGACGAGACAATGCATCAGCAATAACATTTTCTTTTCCCTTCTTGTGTTTAATGACATAAGGGAAAGTCTCAATGAATTCAACCCATTTAGCATGTCTACGATTTAGTTTAGCTTGACTTTTAATATGTTTCAAAGATTCATGATCAGAATGTATAACAAATTCTTTGGGCCATAAATAATGTTGCCATGTTTCTAAAGTCCGAACAAGAGCATATAATTCTTTATCATAAGTAGAATAATTCAGACTAGGCCCACTCAATTTTTCAGAAAAGTATGCAACAGGTTTGCCATCTTGTAATAACACACCTCCTAATCCAATTCCACTAGCATCACATTCAAGCTCAAAAGTCTTATTAAAATCAGGAAGTTGGAGTAAAGGAGCATGTGTCAACTTATCTTTCAATACCGTGAAGGCTTCTTCCTGTGCGGTACCCCAAACAAAAGGCACATCCTTCTTTGTAAGCTCGTTGAGAGGTGCAGCAATGGTGCTGAAATCTCTCACAAAACGCCTATAGAATCCAGCGAGGCCAAGAAAACTCCTCACCTGTGTGACCGTTTTGGGCTGCGGCCAACTCTCAATAGCTTCAATCATGGCTTTGTCAACTTCAATTCCCTGTGGAGTAACAACATAGCCAAGAAAAGATACTCGGTCGGTGCAAAAGGTGCACTTCCCAAGGTTACCAAACAAACGTGCATCACGTAGAGCAATAAAAACAGCACGTAAATGTTCCAAATGTTCTTCCAAAGATCTGCTATAAATCAGTATATCATCAAAATAGACTACCACAAATCGTCCAATGAAAGCACGTAAAACTTCGTTCATTAATCTCATGAAAGTACTAGGTGCATTAGTTAACCCAAAAGGCATGACTAACCACTCATATAATCCAAACTTAGTTTTAAATGCTGTTTTCCATTCATCTCCCAATTTCATACGAATTTGATGGTAGCCACTACGCAAATCAACTTTGGAGAATATTGTAGAGCCACTCAATTCATCAAGCATATCATCTAGCCTAGGAATAGGATGACGATAACGAATAGTAATATTATTAATGCCTCTACAATCAACACACATACGTGATGTACCATCCTTTTTCGGCACTAGAATAATAGGAACAGCACAAGGACTAAGGGATTCGCGTATATAACCTTTGTCGAGAAGCTCTTGTACTTGACGCATAATCTCCTTCGTCTCCTCTGGATTGGTACGGTATGGTGCACGGTTTGGCAGTGAAGCACCGGGAATTAAGTCAATCTGATGTTCAATCCCTCGAATAGGCGGTAATCCCGGTGGCACGTCTTGTGGAAAAACGTCAGCGAACTCCTGCAAAATGTTAGTGACAGCAGGAGGCAAAGAGGAAGGCACGTCCTCGAATGAAAATAATGCCTCTTTGCACACAAAAGCATAGCAAACAGATTTGCTGAAATCTAGCTCATCAATATCAGATTTGGTGGCAAATAAACATGCACTTTTCAATTTAATTTCAGAAGCAACACTAGATGGTTTATTATTAGGCTTCATTTGTTGCTCAAATTCTTTTGCCACAATCTGATTTTCACTCTTATTCTTCTCCTGTTGTGCTTTATTAGCTCTATTAATATCATCTTTCAAAATGGAATCAGGAGTCATAGGAAGCAAAGTAATATTTTTATCCTTATGAACAAGAGTATAGTGATTGTTTCTACCATGGTGTACAGAATTTTTATCAAATTGCCATGGTCTACCAAGTAATAAGGAACATGCTTGCATAGGTACCACATCACAATCAACATAATCAGCATATGTAGTGATAGAGGCAAAGGTGTCCCGTCTTTCGATGAGATGGTGGATTTCGCTTTGGTGGAAGTCAACTTTGTCGATCCGACTACGAACGTGCGAGGACGTCGCGCCTTAGCAATCGCTAAACCAACTCCGAGAGGTTATTGACCACGCCGGAGCACGATCAACCTGACCACGAAGGTCTGTTTCCTGCGAGCAAACGAAGAACAAGCAAGAAACTAAGATTGCAATCTGGATATTGCGAATATAAGATGAAAGCTTTATTGATCAAGGTGGGGTTCTGTGACGCCTTTGTCTGGTCGTTGAACACAAACGAAGTACGCGAAGTTGCAGCTATGGCGAACTTTTAATCTAAACAAAACCCAAAGTCTAAACGATGCCCTAAGGGCTGTATATATGGAGGAAGAGGGGGGGAATTTCGTGGCCCTTGGTGGAGGGGTCCGAAATCAACCCTATCTCTTGTTTCCCCACACATACGGACTCTAAAAATAGCCTATACTTATGTATTTCGAAATTACATGGGCCTGGCCCAATAATAAGGTGACGCAGCACCTTATATAGCCTCGGGACGAAATTTATGAAGTGGCATCTTGTATATTTCGTCCAAGGCTTCATGCACCCATTATGGTGGCTTCAAAGTCCTGAAATCATCACTTGTAACTCCGTTCTTGTTCCCCTTGCGCATGCCATCATCTCCATGCTTGTTCTTGCTCCAATGTTCATCCTTCTCCAAGCTAGGCCCTTCATTTGTAAGCAAAACAAATGTATCCAATTTAGGCAGCATCATATTCTCATGAATATTAGAATCATTACCAAGAAACGAAAGTACCTGGTAATTTAGTTGGCATGCACGAGCTCTAGTAATTGGTCCAGTATGTATAGCAGCAGGGGCTGTGGGTGTAACAATTGTATTGATGTCCTCATCATCCTCCCCTTCTTGAAATGAAGTCGTCCTCGACGGAAGTTCATCTTCCTCACCCAAATAAGGCTTCAAATCTGCAATGTTAAAAGTGGGACTAACCCCTAAATCTGCAGGCAGCTCAAGTTTATATGCATTATCGTTTATTTTCTCTAACACCTTAAAGGGACCATCAGCACGTGGCATTAACTTTGATTTGCGCAAATCAGGAAATCTATCCTTACGCAAATGTAACCAAACAAGATCTCTAGGTGCAAACACAACATGTTTTCTACCCTTATCTCCAGCAAGTTTATATTTAGCATTCATACGCTCAATGTTTTCCTTAGTTAACTCATGCATTTTTAAAATCAATTCAGCACGTTGTTTAGCATCAAAATTAACCTTCTCCGAAGATGGAAGAGGCAACAAATCAATAGGTGCACGAGGTAGGAAACCATACACAACTTCAAAAGGGCACATCTTAGTAGTAGAATGCAATGAACGATTATAAGCAAATTCAATATGAGGCAAGCATTTCTCCCACATTTTCTTATTATCCTTCAAAACAGCCCTAAGCATAGTAGACAACGTTCTATTGACTACTTCAGTTTGTCCATCAGTTTGGGGGTGACAAGTAGTACTAAAAAGCAGTTTAGTCCCCAACTTAGCCCATAAACATCTCCAAAAGTGGCTAAGAAATTTAGTATCACGATCTGAAACAATAGTATTTGGCACACCATGCAAGCGAATAATTTCACGAAAGAACAAATCAGCAACATTAACAGCATCATCGCTTTTATGACATGGTATAAAGTGTGCCATTTTCGAGAATCTATCCACGACAACAAATATGCTATCCCTCCCCTTCTTTGTTCGAGGTAAACCTAAAACAAAGTCCATAGATATATCCTCCCAAGGAACACTAGGTACAGGCAAAGGCATATATAAACCATGAGGATT